>NW_027206294.1:382500-534624 GCF_024711535.1 Dipodomys merriami | reverse complement strand
AAATCTATGAAAAGTTACCCAGCCAGGTAGGTGATTGTTGTGACTGTGTTGGCCAACATATTCAAAAGCACATCTGCAGTGTGGAAATAGGGCAACATTGAAAAAAGCAGGAACAGAAATGTGCATTACAGAAAGCCACATCCATATACAGAGACAATTCACCATACCACTGGACAGTGTGAACTGTGGCTGGAACCACAAGTATTAACATCACAAAATATCACCAAAGCTAGTTTCTACTCCTACACTTCATGGTATAGACAAAAACCTAATTCCAGAAAAGCAAATCACAACAGAAAACCAACACCTGGCAAATCAAACAAGAAAACAGAGAGTCATGTATTAAGATCATAGATCCCCCAAAAGAAAATCTCCAAATGGACAGAATAAATCAGAAAAATACAAGAAAAATGATGTCAAGGTAGTATAAATCACATATTAAATAACCAGACATTGGAACAGACAATCAAGGACCTTGAAGATAGTTATCAAAATACATTACAAATACTGCTGAAAATGTGATTAAAAGAAAGATAGAAAACCTCTACAAGGAAATTTGTGAACAAGTTGAGACCAACCAACGTTTAGCAAAATAATTCATGGAGACTACAAACAGAAAGATAAAAAAAACTGAGAAGGCAAGGGAGTCCAAGAAAAAATAGATGCCTAGTGAAAAGATATGAGAGATAACACAGCTAAGAAAACAACCCTTGCTACTCCCCACCCAAAGAAAATACGTACAAAAAGTCCATACAGGACCTAAAACAAAGCTTTAATAAAGCGATAGAACCACTAAAAATGACCAAAATTAGAAGACGGGGAAATTCAAAACAAAGTAGAAAGTCTCCACAGCAAATAGATGACCTAGTAGATAATCTCATGGTCAAAGACAGAATAGGTCTAATAAGAAAGAGGAGATAATCATTTAGATCAAATCCAAGAAATAAGAAAAGATTTTGCCTGAACTTCAAGACTCAGAAGATCAAATTTCAGGGAGATAGGTATCAAGAAAGAGAAGAGCAGGAAACTAAATTGATGGGAAACATATTACATAATTCTAGCAGAGAACATGACAAACATCCAAAGAGATAGACTCATTTAGAGCAGAGAAGCCTTTAGAACACAAAACAGAATTCTAGAAATGAAAAATGCACCACCACATCATAATCAATTAGAGGATCATTAAAGATCAAGGAACGGATTCTTAAAGTTGCCAGCGCGAAAAGACTGATTATTTATAAAGAATATACAGTCAGAATAAATACAGATTTCTTAGCTGATATGGTAAAAAGGAAAGCCTGGCATGATATAAGACAAACATTAAGGGTAAACAACTAACAATCACGAATATGGTCCCAAGCCATATGCTTCTTTACATTTAAAGGATATATAAAAATATTTCATGACAAAGAAAACTTGAAACAATGTATCTCCACCAAATCAGCAGGATAATAGTTAATCAAATATATCCAACATAAGAATAGGAACTGGTTTTATAAAATTCTCCCTACCAAAGAACAAGGTAAATATATTAACAGTAGATGAGGCACAGCTTCTAACAGCAGGGGTATAACATAGTAGGACTTATCAGATATTTCTCAGTCTTAACTCTCAATATCAATGGATTTAAATTTCCAAATAGAAGACATAGATTAGATAGTAGTATCAAAAATAAGACACATCCATCTAGTATATTCAAGAGACACATTTTATTAACAAAAACAAACACGTACTCAAACTAAAAGGATAGAAGTAAAATTTTCAAGCAAATGGACACCATAAACAGGCCACAGTAGAATTACTAAGATAAGATAAAATAGAATTCAAATTAAAATTAGTAGGAAGAGACATTACATATTGATAAAGGCAACTCTCAATTAGGAGATATAGCCAGTCTAAATATCAATGACCTGAATCCTGGAGCATCCCACTTAATCAACCAAATTCTACTTAACCAAAAAAGACATCTCAACACATCATTCCCATCTATGGATTGGTTATCCAGGAAAAACTCAACCAAGAAACTGCAGACCTAAATAACTTCATTGAACACCTAGGCCTAACAGACATCTACAGAATATATATTCAGCGTCAGAATATACATTCTTCACAGCAGCTCATGGAAGATTCTCCAAAACAGAACATATCCTAAGTCACACAGAAATTCTGTCCAAATTGAAAGAAAAATTATTTGAATACCCATATCTTGTCAGATCATAACAGAATAATCTTAGAATTAAACATTTAAAGCAAAAAAAATTTGTCAAACTCATGAAGAGTGAACAAAAAGTTGCTGAATGACCTGTGCAACACTGAAGGGATTAGAATGGAAATCTGAACTTTTCTAGAATTTAACAAAAATTAACACACAAAATACCAGCTCCTCTGGTATTTGCAGTAATTACAGGAAGATTTATAGCTCAGAGTGCCTACATCAATAATTGGGGAAATATCAAATGAATATTTTAATTATGTATCTCAAGCTCCTTGAAAACGGGAAGAAGCCCCAAACCCAAAGCAGTAGCCAGAAACAAAAAATTTAAATGAGAAATAACTAAATATAGTCAAAATAAAACGTAGAAAGAATCAATAAATCAGAGTTGGTTTTTTAAATAAATGAACAGACTTGGCAGACCCATACCAAATCTGACTAAGAAGAGAATTTATATAGATAGATAGATAAAAAGCATGAAGATTGGGTGAAGAACTTTAGTTGCTCTGCAACACACAATTGCCTCATATCTCAAATATATTTAGAGCCCCCAAAATTAACCCATCAAAAAAAATTCTCAAAGAAACAACAACTCTCTTAATAAATGGGCTAAAGATTTAAAGAGAGACCTCTCTGAAGAAGAAATATGCATGGCCAATAGACACATGATGAAATATGCAAAATTTCTAGCCATAAAAGAAATGCAAATCAAAGCAACATTGACATTCCACCTCACCACAGTTAGAATGACCATTATGAAGAAAATTAACAATAACAGATGCTGGACTGGTGGAGATGTGGCCAAAAAGGAAAATCACTACACTATTGGTCAAAATGTAAAGTTGTTCAAATACTCTGTAATGAAGTATAGAATTTCCTCAATAGAGCTCCCCTATCACCCAGCAATCATGGATCAAGAAAATGTCATATATATTCACAACAAAACTCTATGCTTCTTTCAGAATGAATGACATTGACCCATTAGTAAGAAAATAGAGTCACTTGGAAAACATAGTAAGTCAAACAAGCCAGACCCAAAGAATCATAAGCTAGAGATTTGCACTCATTTGGAAAAACTAGAATATGTCTATGATATTGATAATAGCTCAACAACAACGTGCATATCACCATATAAAATGATGCTTATCGAAATGAGCTCCAAGAAATGGACAAGATGATTGTATAGTGAACAGTTTTTAGTTATTTCTATTTAGTTTTTACCCTTTGGTTTATTCCCTGTAGTCATTTTTTTTTATTTCAGTACCCTTTGTCTTATACCTAAATTAATGTGATTTGGGGAAGGGAAGGGAAATCACAGAAATGGTGGGACAAAGATTAACCAAAGCAACAGTAATATACACTACACACTATGTTAGAAATAAACTTCATAACTTTGGGGTGTAGGATGTCAGGGTTGGGGGAAGGAGGAAAAAATGAGGAAGGGGTAACTTTGTTAAAAATTGTAGTTATTACTTATGTAACAGTAACCCACCCCTAAGTATATCACATTCATGATATAAAATCCAAAAACATAAGAGAACTCACCCAAATAGAGAAAATTAGAGACCAAAATGAGACAACACAGCAGATACAAGCAAAATTGAAAATGTTATAAGAGAGTACTTTGAAAACCTTATGCCAATCACCTAGAGAATCCTGGAGAGATTGATGCTTTCCTATACTCGATCTGAACCAAGAAGTAACACATAAGAAGTAATGAAAATGAAATGTCAATAAACCATATCCTATTCCAGAAAAATCTAGGACTCAATGAATTTATCATGAAATTAAGGCCTGCAAAGAACTTACAATACTCAGATCTAACTCTGCAATGGAATGGAAAGGGAAATGGAATTTTCAAAACACATTCTTTGAGGCTAGAAATTAGACTCTTCCCCAAATCACATAAGAACTCACCAAAAAAGAGAACTATAAACCCAAATCTTTGATAAGCATTGATGCAGAACTTATTAATAAAATTCTCACCAAGCAATTTAAGGAACTAACAAAAAATCATATGTTATGATCAAATAGGATTCATTATTCATACAATTGGATTCAATGTGCTTGTCAATAAATATAATAAAAACCATCAGCAGAAGCAGGGACAAGAAACACATGAACCTCTATAGGGGTGTAGAAATAGCTTTTAACAAGCTCGAATTCCACTTTATGGTTCAAAGGTCTGAGAAGCTAGGAATGCAAGGAACATTACTCGATATAATACATAGTATGTATATAACAGAGAAAATTAGCCTTTGCCTAACAGTGGAAGCATAAAGACATTAACATCAGGAATGAGACAAAAATGTCCTCTCTCTCTACTACTCTTCAATATGTTAGTGGACTTTCTAGCAAGAGCAATATACAAGAGAAAAACATAAAGCTGATACAAACAGGGAAGAACTAAAACTATCCCTTTTTACAGATGAAATGACCTTGTATTTAAAGGACCCTATATTTTCCTCCCTCAAGTTAGTAAAGCTGATGCTAACCTTCAGCAAAACCCATAAGAATCAGTAGTTTTTCTGACCAAAAATGGGAAACTCCAGGCTGAAATCCAAAAAACAACCTCATATGTATTAACCTCAAATCAAATCAAATCTAAACAAAACCAAACAACAACAACTAAACTAGGAATTAATTTAATTAAAAATGTGAAGGACCTCTACTTTAAAACTTTAAAAATCTGAAAAGGGAAATTGAAGGAGATTCAAGGAAATGGAAAATCTATCAATGCTCAATGTTGGAAGAATTAACATTTTGAAAACTGAAATACTGCCCCTAAACAATTGGCAATGCAATACTCATCAAAATCCCAACAATATTCTTCAATGCATTTGAGAAAGCCATTCAAATTTAATATGGAATTACAAAATTACACATGAAACAGAAGGCTTAGAAATGAGCCTATAGTCATGGGCCTATAGTCATCTTACACACACACACACACACACACACACACACACAGACTCTCTCTCTCTCTCTCTCTCTCTCTCTCTCTCTCTCTCTCTCTCTCTCTCTCTCTCTCTCTCTCTCTCTCTCTCTCTCTCTCTCTCTCTCTCTCTCACATACACACACACACACACACACACAATGTAATTCTATTCACCCATCAGAAAGGATGACTTTTCACCAGTCTTAAGGAAAATGAAAGGTTTGGGAAAATTATAATATGAGAAAAGAGAAAGGAATGCAGACGCAGGGCAATATAGGTTTCATGGATTCATTCATTTATGGTAGCTAGAAAGTGCCCACAAATCGACAAGATTATCTCTTTGTTGCTTTGTTTGTCCCTCCCCCACAGTATAACCCCTGCTTTCACTATATTTGATGTCAGTATAACATGTGGAGGAGATGGGGAAAAACCAATTGTTTAAGGATACAGGTGGACCAGTTTCAACAATGAGAAGTACAAGTTGTCATGTCCAAAACGAGCTTTACAACGTCGGTGCGGGGGGGGGGGGGATGGGGGAAAGGAGAAGGATTGTGATTGGGGGGAAGGGGGGAGGCTGGGAAGGGATGTGAAGGGTAAACCAAAGCAGGAGGGTGCAATGCTTGGTAAAAAATGTACGAATTATCCTGCCCATGTAATTGTAACCCCTCTGTACAGTATGTTCACAAATAAAATTAAATTAAATTAAAAAAATCTACAAGTAAACAATACATATTCTACCTCATCCCAGTTAGAATGGTCATTATCAAGAAAACTAACAATAGCAATTGCTGGCATGGATGTAGCCAATTGGAAACTCAATTATTCTGTTGGTGGGAAATTAAACTTGTTCAACCACTGTTTAAAGCAATACCCAGTTTCCTAAAATGATTTAATATAGATCTTCGTTAAGACCCAGTAATTCCCCTCATGGGTAGTAATCCAATAACTAACAATCTCACATGAAAGGCTACCAGTTTAACCATGTTCAATGCCCAGGCCCAGAGTTCAAGGACTGGAAAAAATGTTACCACTGCTGATATTTGTTCCCGCAAATAAGAACTGTTCGACATAAGATACCAAATCATTCTATTTGCAGTAGCTATCATAGAACTTAAAGGTAGTGGGTGATAAAATGGCTTCTTTGTTGAATATTAGGAAAAGATGCAGGCAGTCCAAGAAAAGAGAGATTTGTTGTTGCTGTTGTTGGTCCAGGGGCTTGAATTCCTGGCTTGGGCACTTGCCATGAGCTCTTCAACTCAAGGTGAGTGCTGTATCTCTTGAGCCACAGTTCCACTTCTGGTTTTCTGGTGGTTAAATGGAGAAAAGACTCTCAGGGACTTTCCTGCCAAGGCTGTCTTTGAACCACAGTCCTCAGATCTCTACTTCCTGAGTAGCTAGGCTTACAGCTGTGAGCCACAGGCACTAGGCTAATTATGGGGGATTTTTAGAAAAGAAAATGCACCTCTTCACTTGTGTCTAGTCCTCAGATATCACAATTAGAACACTTCACCTTCAACTCCTTTCATCAGACATTTATAATTTTTTTTCTTTTTGTTCATGTAGGAATACTGCAGTCAATATAAACTCAGCTTTGTGACTGGATCAATTGTAGGGAAATTGCTAACACCTACATCAAGAACTGTTACATCAAAACAAGTGAGACCCTCTTTTGGAATAATTGTTTTCTCTTTTTATTACA
The DNA here is from genome assembly GCF_024711535.1 of Dipodomys merriami. NCBI lineage: Eukaryota > Metazoa > Chordata > Mammalia > Rodentia > Heteromyidae > Dipodomys > Dipodomys merriami. The sequence continues at coordinate 527,775 of NW_027206294.1, read as the reverse complement.
AATTTTTGCTTGATTACTTACTAATGTGATATTGGTCCTCCTAACAGAGTGATGACATTTTCATTCTCTTCAGCTTTCTCCCACATGTGGTCAAATATTTAAGAATTCAAAGATGTCCATTGAAAATTCATTAAGCTGATTTCTTAGGAAATGTGCATTTCTGGATTTTGGTCTGTTGTCTTGTTCTTACATGTTCTTACACAGGCTTTCTTTGATGTATTGCTTCTACAAGGAATTCTACTTTCTAATCTTTGTGTGATCAATTTTAGTCTCTCTGATCCATCATTCTGACCTTCTCTCTGGAGCCAAATTTCAGTCTGCCTCATAAAAACTATATTATTTATCAACAAAATGACTCTCAGCTCTGTTTTTTTGCCTGACTTCATGTAGGCTGTGATAGCAGCCCTGACTGGTTATGCTTACTGGAGTTTTTGTTTGTTTGTTTTGTGTGGGTTTTTTTTTTGTTTTAGAGTTCTAGGATTACTATTCAAGATAGTAGATTCTCAGGGTCCCAGTGATCCCCTGACCTCGATTCAATGGCTTTTTCTCCTAAAGATAGAAAGACCAGCTGACTAAATTCCTGCTTTAATTTTCTCAAAATGAGGCAATCTGACATCCTTGCAAAGCCATCAATAATCCTCTGTAACAACTTACAGAAATATTCTATCAAGATGTTTTTTCAAGGTTGACTATGAAAAAATTTCATTTCCAAGTCACCACCATAAAGCAGATCACATTCCTCGGAACAGACTTTTGGAAGGAAGGTTCTCCTTCCTTCCTTCTCTTATGATACATCAAACCATAATATTCTACAGTTGTGACCAGCCTGCAGCACATTTTCTCAAGAATATTTTGTAGTGTAAAGAAGACCAACTATCAAAATAAAGGTAAAAATACTTGTCTACTACAGACTGGTTTATCTTGCTTATATCTGTTGTTATTTTCATTACTTCAAACACAGGGATATTATATTGGAATTAGACAAATGGGAAAGGATTAATGGAATAGACATTCAGTTTGCTTTCATATATCCAATATAATACACTTAACCCCTTAAGGAAAATTAAATCCAACTGTAGAAACAATGTCAGAATTATAAAATAAGCCTCAATATGAATAATATGGTACACATACACCATCATCTACTAAGAAATTCAGTCTCTCTATAAATATTTATTTGGTACAAGATAGTAAAAATTTAATTAATGAATATGACTTCTAAGTATCATCTGAAATACCCCTCGTGTATATAATTGTATATACTTTTTAGATGTCACCTAAACAGGAATTTAACATGCATGTAGAAATCAAATTTCCACAACTTAAGTGAGATTAGAGGAGTCATACACTCCTGTATTGTGTGGTGTGAATTTCACTAAAAGTGCTGAAACTTTCCACGTAATACCAAGAGCCATGTGCAATAATTTATTATTGGATGTTAAGATGAGTGCTGAGTGTAGGATACACTTTGAATTAATACATTAATTTACACAAATGAAACAATGATGATATATTGTTTGTTTAAATTCTAATGCTTCTCAATTTTAGAAATCATGAAATATATTATTAAAATTAGATTCCCTTTTTCTTTCTAGAGATGCAGAAATTAAAATCATCTATTTAACATTCACTATTAAGAAATAAGTAATAAATATATTAATATCAAAATGATATACTATTAAACTGTGATTTGAATTATAGTTCTAACAAATTGTAATGTAAACAACATTTAATAGAATTATGGGTAATACTTTTTAAACTTACCAGCTTGTTATTGTTTCCTAATTGTGTCATTTGTTATTCTTGGTCCAAGTCATCTATTCACCTTAATTGTTTAGTTTTCTATTTTATCTCTATTGGTTTGCTGATTATGCATTTTGTTTTTCCTTTATAGTGACTTACACGAGGATGAAAATCTGTATCCTAGTTTATTACTTCCTATGTTAAAGTCAAATTGCTGCTCTCCACAGCTGTTCTACACTTCTTGTATAGTACAGAATTTCCCCTAGTCCCATCGACTGTATTGATGCTCTCATATATTTTCTTTTATTTTTATTTAAATTTTATTGTCAAGGTAATGTACAGAGGGATTATAATTACATAAGTAAGGTAATGAATTCATTTCTTTTCTAACTTGTTACCCCTTCACCCATTTTTCTCCCTATTCCCTCCCAACGCAACTCCCAAGATTATATCCAACATATTGTTTTGTATCACTGTTGCATAGGTTCTCCCTTTGTCGTTTGTCTCACCATTTTGTTTTTTTTTCATTTCCCTTCTCAGGTTCAGATCAACATATTTACAATACCCAGGGTATCAAAATCAAATACAGTGACTACAGGGGATAAACCATAGGTGGGGAAAACACAAAATGATAAAAATAAATCACCTAGTACATCAAGAACAACAACAACAAAGAACATGTCTTGGAGTTCATTTCACTTAGAATCACCTTATACAGTCATATTTACATAGCTATTCTGCTCATCTACTAAGATTATCCTTGATGTACACAATAATGCTCCACTATTACTCAGTAATCCCACTTTTGGGCATTTAACCAGGTGACCACAAACAAGGCCACACTAAAGCTGCCAGCACAATTATGTTTATCACAGTAATATTTACCATAGCTAAGATATGGCATCTAATTTGAATTACCCTTTCTTTATCAGAGGGTAATCAACTTGAATGAGAACCAACTATACAATATTTTCACAATATACTTGTCATTATTTTGAAAAACACATATTTTATTATTGTCTCATAGTAAAACAGAAAACAGTTTAATTCAATTGAAAGTTCTAACTTTCAAAACTGAATAATTGTTAACAGGACAGAATATATGTATTCTTCAAAATTCCTGTAACTACTAACTATTCATTTTCAAATTCTGAACATTTCTTTCCAGAGACATTAAAAACAGTACCTGTTGGCATGTTATTTAATTCTGCAATAGATGCAGTTTCCAATGGTGTGTTACATATTGATAAGTCAACAGAAAATATAGCCACATTTTAGTAGAGGATAAAACTATGAAGTATTTGTAAAAATTAATTCCTCAAAAGTAAACATTTTTTCATCAGATTAAGCTATTATTTCTATGACCATCAATCCCAAGCTTTTATTTCATAAAGTCATCCCACCCCAACAGTTTCCAACTTGTAAGGTGTACCTTAAAATTCCCTTAATTCACATCATGAATAGCTTATGACTATTGAGAAAAAATTCTACACTTCTACTAATATGATGCCTTCCTATTGTGGAAAGAATACTACACTAAACTTTGCTGCAACATTCCCCCCTTGCCCCCCCACCAGTGTTATTCTTGAAATCAAAACACTTGCAAATATTATTTATAGTTATAATTTTTAAACTATCATAGATATTCAGGAGGCTAAGATCTGAAGATTATGGTGAAAGACCCCAGATTCCTGGGATACTTTCGTCAATGGGAGGGCGCCCCAGAAACTCAGACTCCAGGCCGGGAGATGCAATAAGCAAGAGGAGTTTATTTGACATTTGTGCAAACGGACTCCCTGCCCCGGGAGGTCAGGGAGCCCTGAGCAGCGGTTACAAGCATTCTTTTAAAGGCAAAAACCACAAGATTAATGCATAACACAAAGCATCCCATGATTGGTTCATTTAAAAGTCACCATATACACCAACAATCACTTTGCCACGGGGGAAATTTTGTAACAATCTTTGTAAAATGACTGGCCCATGTTTGGTTTAAGGGGGGTTTACATGGTTACAGGCCTATGATTGGTTGACATTTGGCTTAGCTTGTGGTCTTGCCAGGTGGTCGTTATCTCAAGGTACTGTCTGGGAATTTCTAAATGGGAACTGAGGAACACGTACTGTCTGTTCTTTATCTACGACCACTGACCTTGTCCTGGGGCTGGCATCTGATCCCTGAAACTTCTTAACTCATTTCTGGGAAGGGAAGGGTCAATGCTAGCGTAAGCAAGTTTACAGAAGCAGAATCAGCAGTTAGCAAGTTAGTAATGGTAATGGTCAATTTTTTTAATCTTTCAATGCTTCAAAGCCCACCGAGGCAGGAAGGTTCCTTAGATTCTTATCTCCAATAAACTTCTCAGGAAAAGACAGACACGTGGCTCTGAGGTTGAAGTGGTATATAGCACGAGCCTTGAGCACAAACAGGCTCAGAGAGAGTGGCCAGACACAGAGTTCAAGCTCTAGGACAACATAAATAAAATAAAATAAAACAAGCCCCAACTCTAGCATTTTTCTCATTGTATACAGAGGCAAATAATTAAAGAAATTGCTTAATGTGTTAGGAGTAGATAGAAGGACTAAGATGTCACACATTTACTCTCTTCATAACATGTTACACCAAAGCCTCAAAAAATTGCTTTTTCTAAATCCATAAATTAATATCATCCATTTTTTGGCAACTCTGTCTAGAATATTCACATTATTTTATACATGAATTCTTGGAATTATCTATTAACTAAATTCTAATTATACCTTGCTTGAAAGAATATTTTAGGCAAATAGAATGTCAGAATCATTTGTGAATTTGTCAATTAAACCCTCTACTTAAAAAGAATTTTGTAGTATCCTATACAATATGAAATTACAAACAAATATAAATTCTAGCTTAGCAAGCACTACAAAATCCTACATTAGATGAACTTTGCAATTACTCCAGGCTTAAACTGTTGCAATCTGTCATCATTTCTTTGGAATCCAACAGAATGATCCTTATTTTTTAAAATTTTTGGTTGGAATCATGAGCCATTATCCATCTAGGAATGTTATGTAATGAAGAGAGATTAAAAACACAACGGAGTATTATTTTTAAGAATTTTTATTTTTTTGTTTTTCATGTCTCCTTTCTATCCGTCCCCTTCTATCATCCTATTCTTTTCTTCTCTCAATATCATCTTTCAACTTACATAATTTTCATGGGTTTCACTTTTTAAATTTAAATTTTTGTTTTTCCATTTTCCTTGTTTTTTTAAAATCTCTCTCCTATTATTCTGTCCAATCAATTTCCCTTTCTGAGATTAGGACTTGGTTAAATTCCCTCTTCTTTTTACCTCCCCAAATCCCTCTACTCATATTTTTCCCCTCATTTTTCCCTAAACCTAATAATTTCTGGTTTGCCAAATTCTTTGCTCTTCTCATCCAATTAATCCATAGTTGTTTGATGTTGAACGGATTGTATGTATTGAATTAGATTGTATAGGCAGCAACTATAGGACTTTGGTTGATCCTTGCCTCAAAACAGAGTTCTAGCACAAGACTGGTGACTTGCATTTCAATAGGAAACTTGACTCCTAAAAAGATAATGACAAAATTAGCCCAAACATCCAACCTTGTATACCTTTCTTGTTGTTTGGTATGTTTCAATGAGACAAAATTATACTACCTGGTCCAGGGAAGGTATCACTACTTAATTCCACTCTCTAACTTCCTGTCTTAGTCTGAATGCTAGAATTCCAGACTTTTATCACATTGCCCTGCCATAATTTGTTGGTTTATTTAATCCAGAAAGAGACTAGCAATTTTGAATTTCTCCAATGATCTTATCCAATAGACTGACTGCTCAGACTGTTTATGTACAATTTTCAAAGATTTTCTTACATTTGGCACAGGATATGAACATTTTCAGATGCACCTGCAGGGGTCTCTGATTCATTCCTCCATGGATCTGATCCATTTAATCATGATTGCATAATTCTCTTACTATCTCTGTTCCCTACCTATGTAAAAGTCAAACTTTTTTGAGGAATGTTCACTTGAGGACTTTTTAATATTAGAAAATGTCATTTAATCTAGTCTTACTCAGGACATATTTTCTATTGTTTTCTAACTTTTCTACATATTCTGAGAGTTGTTTCATTTGAGTATTTGTGTGTGCACATATAAGTGCCTCTGTTTGTATGTATATGTTTGAATGTATGTATGCAAAAGCCTCAAGCTCTTATTGAGCAATCTCAATCATGACTGATATTCCATCTCTTGAACCATTCTTCCAATGCAGCTTTGGCTGGCTAATTATAGATAGTGTCTCAAACACTGTTTTTCCCAGGCTGGACAAACTGAACTTCCCAGACTCTTTTACCTCCTTAGGTTTTATTTTTCCAGCAATATCAACTTTAAAACTAGAAATATTCTTGTGAGTGTGAACTCAAAACTCTAGCCCAGATTTTTAACTTAAGAATTCATATAAACATAGGTGAACAAACACATTACATTTCCTGAGTATATACTGTTAGATATGTGAGCTTAAGCCATGTGCCGTTGTCTCATGCCAATAATCCTAGCTACTCAGGAGGCTGTGATCTGAGGATTCCAGTTCAAATCCAGCACGAGTAGGAAAGATTCTGAGGCATTTATCTCCAATTAACCACCAGAAAACTGGAAGTGGTGCTGTGGCTAAAGTGGTAGATCATTAGCCTTGAGCTGAACAGCGGAAAGACATCGCCCAGGCCCAGAATTCAAGCCCCCCTATTTGCATTAACATAGAACAGAAAGAAAAAAACAAAGAAAAAGAAATGGCCTATTTTTCCAGTTAAGTCCATGATCTCTAACTTGCTTTGAAACCAGAATTATTCTTCCATTCTATGTTTAAAAATTTGATTCATTAACTACCATGATTTGGAGCTAAAAGATGAAAGAGAATGGACTCATCCTTCATGTTGCATGTAGTAGTAGTGCTGTCTCTGTATCACCCCGTAGTTCTACATACTGGCCTTGGCTTTATTGTTTCAAAGTTGTCTTCTATAGTATATTGAACCATTATATTTAAACACAGAACTATTCTTTCTCCTATTATTCCTATTGTTTCTTCTACTGTTGACTTATGTACACTTGGGAAATAATGCACAACACACACTAGCAAAAAAAAACAAACAAAAAAGCGAACAAACAACAACAAAAATAAACGTTTCTGAGAAACATATTCCCACTAAAAATTGGCCTTCATTTATGGAGTACTTATGAAATTTGAACTTAATATACTCCTGTATAAACGTTTTATCATATTTTATTATAAAAATAGTGTACAGAGGGGTTAATGTTACATAAGTAAAGTAATGAGAACATTTCCTATCGAGCATTCTTACCTCTTCTTTTGTTTTTCCTCTGCTATCCCTTCCTACCCCATCTCCCCAACTCTCCCCTCCACTCCCCAACATGTAAAGTCCGTTTTCTACATAGTGTCTTTTTCATCTCACTGTTACAATGGGTCATACTGTATCCTTGTTTCAGCATTTTGTTTTTTCCCTTCCCCTCCCCACATTAGAAAAATGTATATACAAGATGCAGGGCACTGACATCAAATCCAGTGAAAACAGGGATTATATCATGGGGGAAGAGCATAGAAGAAAAACAAAAAATCACATAGTACATTTTAGATACATTGAAAACAATAGCAAGAAAGAAAACAATGTATGTTGTGTAACTATCTTTTGGTTCATTTCACTTAACATCATCTTATATGCCATATGTGAATGGATAAAGATTTTGTATACCATTTAAATTCCATATTTTGTCTTTACTAAATTGTCTCTGAAATATGTGTTACTTGTCCAAAGATGTCTTTGTGCTATTTCAATGAAGCCAGAAAACATTCATTTTACCTCGAGCAGCACCACAGATTGTTAATGGAAGTTAAGTGGAAGGAACTGTTATTTCAAGTGGAAACTGATCCCAAGAGAGGAATTGAACATAGAGAAATGAGAAAGTTTCAGTTAATTTGTGCTGTCCTTTTTACTGTAGAAGAAAATATTCTAAGGATTGAAGGAAACTCTGTCCCTGAATTGTTCGAGTGGTTTATTTACCCATATAAAACTGTACCATGAAGCCACATTCCTAGAGCCCTATGTAACTTTCTTAAGATGGCATTACTTTTTCATTCTGTTACTATGTATTATAATTCAGGCCATGTGGTAGAAAGAAGTGGAACACAATACTAAGTCCAGGAAGGCTGACATTCCTATCGCATCAATAAGGAAATGTAGTGTTAAGACCTGCAGGACTCATAGGGCTGTTACATGTGAAATTATTACATAAAACATCATTAACAGTCATCTCTGACACCCATAATATTCTGCATCCATTTACAATCTGAAGAGCCAAATATCTAAGCCTTTGTATTGATTGGGTATGTTTCCTAGGAAGGAAGAAGGAGGACGTGGAAGGTGATGGTGGAATAATACATATATTGGCTCCCTGTCCACATTTTCTGCATTTTTTAAAAGTGCTACTGATAAACTCTCATTTACATCTAATTGACTATGAAATCTGCACAAGATGCAGACATATGAAGGCATTTATTCTGGTGGATAGTCACAATGTTTAACAAATTTCAAAAATGATACTAGGTAAGAAAGTATAAAGTATTGTCGATAAAATGCTTTCTTCTCCTAGCAGAACAAAATGTAATATTGAAATAATTACTCCATGATTCTTTGAGATTTTATGTTGTCTCAGTATCAAAATGTTCTCTAATTCTTTGTCCTTGGAAAATTTTTTAAACCAGTTTTTTAATAAATAGAAATTTTTAAATTTTTAAAAAATAATTTTAAATAAATAGTGACTTGTTGTTTGTTTTTGGCAGGCATAAGACTGCATTAACATTGTGTGAATTGAGAGGCTAAATTTTTATCAGAATCTAGACATAATGAAAAATAGATGATTTTAAAGCAAATAGCTTATATGTTGTTCAAATTTAATGACAAGATAGCAGATTATAGTGGAAAGAATGCTAAACAGCAAAATACCTTCCCAATATATTTATCATCCCCAAATATATAATTCCTCAAACGTAGATGTACATATATATATATATATATATATATATATGTAAAATAATCACCTTCCATCACCCAAGGAATGCCAATTTGAATAATTATCAGATGGGAGAAAAATACTCAAATAGGTACTTAAAAGTCCCACCTGTATTTCGAAAGGGACATGATAAGGTAAGAACCAGCACAAAGATGTAAAGAAGCTACATCAGAAGATAAAGGTAAAGACAACAATCCAGATTCTGAAGTTTCTGGAAAGTGGAAGGGGAAGTAAATGCCTTTCCACTAAAATCATCTGAAAGTATTTCAGCTCTGTCAGTGGTTCGATTTTAATCTAGTGAGACTTCTTTTAGATTTCTGTCCTTTAGAACTGTAAAATTATAAATACAGATGGTACAATCCACTTAACTTGTAGAAATTTGTTACAGCACAGTTAGTTTAGTAAACTAACTCAACTACTGCCTTTTCCTGATGCAAATACAGGGACAACATATGTCCTTGTTTCTGAGAATAAGAAAAAGTTGCCACTGGTGATGTACACATGTATGATGTACATACTACTAAGGGTCTTGCATTAATGAAGTCTGGAAATACTAAACAATATCTAAATAAGAAGCTCCCTATCTTTATTTGCACATTTGTGCATCACTAAGTACCAAAGTTATGTAGAAGTCTAGGGTAAGACTATGGAAATGAAATCTGTCTCCTAATATTATAAAAATAATTTATGTCATTTTGAGCTACACTTTCTAAAGTAATTTAAAAAAATAAGGTAAAACAGAAACAGGAACTCAATTTTCCATTTTTCCTAACATTCCAACAGAAATTAGAGAATCCAGTAATGATATAGCAATCCCAGGATGGTATAGGATGTTATAGAATCACTGGATGGTGAAAAAGCAGATAACAAAAATGAATTTCCTGATACAATGGGAAACAAAATCTGAAACTTCAGATTGTGATATAGCTAGAAAGTAGTTTCCATAGCTGTCTTTGATATTTTGGGTTTGTTTACACAGCAACATTCCTCTCAGGAAATGTTTTTATTAATACTCAAGGGTTTGCAGCTTATAAACCAGTAACAAATTATGCTTCTAAATGTAAACAAATACCAAGGCTACTTCCATTGCTATAGCTGATAAATAAGAATGATCTGGGGAATACTCAGTCTTGAACTTTTTCATACCTTTCTTCTTCTCCAACATGAGAAGTCCAAGACAAGATATGTAATACATTATCAGACGATTTTTAAGTGTTTTATTGTTCAAACTAAAGGAAGTACATTTTCACACATTGGGGGCCTGACTTTCAAAGAGACAGACCCTCACAATTATTTTATAGACAAAAGTATAATGCTTTGGATTAGATGTTTTGTAGCCTTTCGGTTTTGCTCTCTATTATTTTGGCAACTACATTGAAAAACATGATAAATCTATCATGTGTATGTTGGATTGTTCAAAGTCAAGCCATCTCCAAACAAAGTGAAAATACATCTCCAAAGTGAAAGTACAAAGGGGTTACATTTACATGGGCAAGGTAATGAGTACATTTATAATCAAGCATTGTAGCCTATGCATTTGTTTCCCCTTCCCACCCCTTCCAATCTTCACCCCCACCCACAAAATCCTCCCCCCCAACCCACACCAAAATTGTAAAGTTCGTTTTCGACATAATGACTTGTACATCTCATTATTTCTTTTCCTTCTAATTGGTCAGCTTTGATGGCTTAAAATTCTTTGTTGAAGCTTTGTTTTAGATCTTGTATGAACTTCTTTACTTCCTTAATTTGGTGTTCAGTGTTTATTCTCAAATCACTTAGTTGATTGGTTATGGTTTCCTTGAACACCCATTCCTTCTGTTGGGTTCCATTCAGCATTCCCTTTGTCGTCTCCCTGACTTACTTCAGCTCTTTGGTAATGGATTCCATGAATGCCTTTAGTGATTTGGTGTATTCTCATCCTGCTCTCTCAGTTCCTGTGTTACTCTTTGAATAGCTTCCTCACCTTCACACAATTCTTGTAGTTCTCTTTGAGTGTTCTCAGCCTGCTCACGTCATTCCTGCCTTTCTCTTTGAGTGTTCTCAAGCTGCTCACACAATTCCTGTATCAGTTTTTGAGTAGCTTCCTCATGCTCATGATATTCCTGGATTAACCTTTGGTTTGCCTCCTCTCTCTCCCTATCACGCTCATACAGAGTTCTTTGTGAGTTTTCAGTCTTTTCATTTACCATGTTTACCAGCAATGTTTGTAGAGCTATTTGGGAAATCTCCTCTGGATTATTCATTATCTGTTCTGTCCCTTGATTATCAAGAGTGGGAGTTGAGATACCGGGACTTGCCATTTTTCTGGCGTACTCTGCCCATTTGGGATTAAAGTAACAGCAGTTCTGTGCTAGAACACTATATTAAGTCAAGCATCAACCAAAGTCTGTAGTTGCACAATCAAAAGTCCACAGATACAATCTAGTTCAACATGAAACAACTATATATTAATGGGCTACGAACTGCAAAGAAGAATTAGGCAAACCAGAAATTATTAGTTTTAGGGAGAGATGTGGGTAAAAATAGGAATAGAGGGATGTGGGAAGGCACAGGGAGAGTTAACTTAACTATGTCCTAATCTCAAAGCCAGAAATAGGTTGGATAGAATGAAAGTTGAGAGAGAGGAAAAAAGAAGAAAGAGAAAGAGAAAAAAGAGACAAGAAAAAATAGAAAAGAAAAAAAATTAAAAATTAAAATGTGCCATGCTTAAAAATTATGCAAATTAAAACAAAATGTTCTGAGAGGAACGTGGATAAAATGAGAGAATGGGGGAATATAAAGGAGACGTGAAAAACTTACAAAAAATGCTTAAAATATTATATAGGTATAAAGATTTAGTACTGCTATTAAGGAATTTAAGTCTAAGAGGTTTGAATTGAGTCATAAATTTCTGGATTAAGTGTGTACACAATGGGAGATAAGGTCTAATAATCGACTATGGGTACATCTGAGGATGTGCAGAACATCAATTAAGTCACACAAAGAATAACGAAAGAGAAGAAAGGGTGAAAAGAATGAGAAAGAAAGAAAAAAAGATCAAAAGTTCAGTAGAGCTAAACAAAAAACAAAAAAAATAAAATTTTTTAAAAGAATAAAAAAAAAGAAAAATGCACACGCACATATACCCCTAAAATAAAAATTGTAAGAGGAAGCAAAAAAAGTTACTAGAAAATAATTTTTTAAACTTAAAAATTAAAAATTAAAAAAAGTTTTAGAAAAAAATTTTATACAATGTACCAAAATAAAGTTCTTGACTTTTTTTTTGGGGGGGGGATGGGAAGATCCTGTATCTTCCGTTTGTCCATAACCAATCTCTTGTTGGAGTGTCTGGTCTGCTTGTGGTGTTTGATTTTCTTGTGACTTGGTTGGTTTCTTAAGTCAGACTGTTTGAGCAGACCTAGAAATGCTTTGCTTTACCCAGGATTTTGTGTTCTTCCATCCAGGCTAGTTCAGTGGGAGATCTGTTTAAGTATCAAAAAAGAGGGAGATGGCTGTTTGCTCTAGTTTGGAGATGCTGTGATGAGGCTAGGTTCTGGGTAGAGTTGAGGCCTTTCAGCAAACAGTAGCATTTCCCAGAGGGTCTAGCTTGTGAGACACTCACAGAGTCCAGCCTGGAGCCATACTCAAGGTTTATGTTTACTGACTTTCCATTGATTGACAAGGCTGCTATAGGGAGGTGAAGCCCCTGGCTCTGTTTACCCAGTGAAGAAAGCCACTCCTTGGGCTGGTGGCACCGGCTGGGTGACTTTTCCCTGGGTGGAGCTGAGTGTGGCAGGTCAGGTTATGTTCTTGTAACCTGCTAAATGACTCTACTTTTCTTCCAAGGCCTGAGTTGGAGCTAGCAGTTCAGCTGGGCTTTTGTCAGTATCAAAGATGGAGATCTCCAGTAGTGTGGGGGGAGGGGTGGCTTTCCCTCCTCTGCTCCCTGAGAAGGAGTGAGGATTTGAGACTTCTACTCACACCAATTCTTGGTTCCTGTGTCCTCTCTGGTCTGCGAACTGCAGGATGAAGATGTCTGCTCCTTTTCGGTTCTTGCTGGTATTGAGTAGAATCCGTTCGCCCGCTGTGTCTGGCTCCTTCATTTGGGGCTCTCTGTCCTGCAGGTATGGCGGCTATGGCCACCCTCACTGCAGCTCCAGCCGCAGCTGCGGCTGCTGGCAAGTGCTCAGATCTATCTCCTTGCCTGGATTTTCCCTCTCTGGCCTAACACTCTGTACTGTGATGGCAGACTGGGTATGATTCTCCGGCTTAGGATTGTTCACTGGAACACTAAAACTGCTTTCTATGCAAGAACTTGTTTAGCCTCCAGCTTCTCCTCTGCTATCTTCCTGGAACTCTTCCAAACAAAGATTTCTGTTCCCTTCTTCACTGCTAACTAAAGTTGAATTATTGCTCTTTAAATGATGACAAAACGTGTTACTTTAACGAATATTCTCATTGCATCAGGTGAAGACAGGTGTGTCTGTGATTGCTTTTTAAATTGTTTCCAAGTATTTTCCTACAATATTTTAATTATTGCCTTTGTTCTGGTCTTCTAATCAGGAACACAGAGTTACACAAAAAGATCTTCTAAAGATATAGGATGTTAGGCAGAAAAAAATATATGTATAATTAAAGATTTTCATCTCTTAAGATACTGAAAAGCTCAGAAGACATCTTGCTGTTACTGGCATGGTTATGATGACTTGAATGTTTTGGTTCTTAAATTAAGTGAAATGCATGTAAAATGTTACAGTTGTTCCAAACAATGATTAAGGCTTATACTTTTCTGCTCCAATGAGACGAAACCTCTGTCAAGGTTGGAGGGCATATCGATTTTCTGGTAGAAGTGTTAATGTTAGAAAGCCAAGGGAGATTCCTAAAACAGCACTGCCTATCACGAATCAGTTCATTATACTTATGGCATATAAGTATATAAACATACAAATATGAATTGAGTGAGAAATGTCTGATTTACACAATTGATTCAGTGTCAACTAAAAGCAGAAAACACTTCTTGACATTTATATAAACGAGTATATCTAGTGAGGATTTAAAAAATTTTAGAATATATATTTTAAAGTTTATGTCAAATTATTTGTTTATTTTTCACTGTTTATTTTTAATTGTTGTCAGTCGTGGGGCTTCAAATCGGTGCCTGGATATTGTCCCTCAGCTCTTCATCTCAAGACTAGTGCTCTACCACTTGAACCACTGCTAGTTTTCTGGTGGCTCATTGGTGATAAGAGTCTAACAGACTTTCCTGCCTAGGTTGGCTTTGAACCAAGATTCTCAGTTCTCAGACTCCTTAGCAGATAGGGTTGCAAACATGAACCACTGGCTCCTCGCTACACTATTATTATTTACACATTTATGAAGAATGGAGAGGTAATCACATTCATTTATATGTTGTGTCATGACCAAGCTATATCATAATCATTAATTTCTGTATGTAACATTCCTTTTTAGTGAGACTTCTAAAAATCTTATCTTTTGGCAGTGATGAAATATCTCTTCTTAAGTATAATCACTATGCTTCTTGTGCTATACAATTAATATATTTACTTTTAGACTTGGAAGTCTGTTAATTAAACTTATATAAAACAAGAAATTAATATGAAAGAAATTCATGGTTCTATTACTTGCTTTAGGAAAAAACAATTATGCCTGTTGTTTTCAATTATATTTCTATGGGAATGTGTAAAATTCATTGATTTAACTATTAAAATCAATCACAGTTACATTATATCAAGTTGATTCAAACTTGAATGTGAAAAATTGCACACTTAACCCAAATACACCTCCACTTTCTTCTACCACATATTAAAATACCAGTAAAGCAAAGCTTGGTGTTAGCAGCTCATGTGTAGAATCCTAGAAACTCAGGATCCTAAGACCTGAAGATTTTGGTTCAATGTCAGTCTAAGGAGACAAAAATGTGAAAACTTATCTCCAATTGTCCAGCAAGAAGGAGAAGTTGAGTATATGGCTCAAGGAATAGAATGTCATCAGCCATGAGCAAAAAATGCAAGGGAGACTATTAAAAATTGAGTTCAAACCTTAAAAATGGCATCTACACACAAAACAACAAAAAAGTAGTATGAACATGAATAATGATGTCAAAATAGTAGAAAAGATCATGAGAAATACTGTGTAAACATCTGGAAGACAGAAATCATTTGACAGGGTTCTAATTCACGAGAGGGAAAAATCGCAGTCTCATTTGTACAATCTCATTGTACTGATTTTGTTGAAACCTGGCTAATGGGTAACCCGTGAAAGAGTAGATTGGATGACTTGACATAGCAGACATTGCCAGTAATTATGCACCATGTCACTCTGGTGAAATCTAAAATTGTGCTTGTTAATTTAAATAAAACCTCATGAAAGAGAGTGTTTGGTTCACATATATAAGGATCTTTATTTTGAGGCTTCAGACCAGTGCTTTTGTTTATCACCACTCCTGCTTTCTTTCACTCCCTTGTACATCTAAACCTTACTAAACTGCACCAAGCCAAGGCTTTGAACTAAAGCCCCCTTCCTTAATCCCTCCTTTCTCCTGCTACAACACATTTCACATGCTATCTCTGTCTTAGCATTAGTTGCTGTCATTCTAATCCCCACCAGAAAACACTTTTATTCATGCAAACCTACAATAAATAACCTAGTTAGAAAAAGGAGTAAGGATTTAGCATTGGCTGAGGCTCTCGTCTGTAGGTTTCTTCCCTAATAAATCTGTGCTATACTATCACTTTTGTCTCCATGGCTTTTGAGTCAGACAAGTGATTGATTTGTTTTGATGTAATCCAATTTATCCAGACTTACTTTGGAAGATTTGACCTGTGCCAAGGAGCCCTTGTGTTTCCCCTAACTCTTCCTGTAACATTCTCAAGTATCTGGACATTGAGGTCTTCGATCCATTTGGAATCGATTCTGGTGCAGGAGGATATATAAGGAACTAAATTCATTTTTCTGTGTACAGCCAATTCTACCAGCACACTTTTTTGAAGAGGCTGTTTTTCTACCTTCCTGTGATTCTGGCTTCCTTATCAAAGATTATGTTCCCATAGGCGTGGATTCATTTCTGGGCCTTCAATTCTGTTGCATTGATGGAATTCTGTGCTTTCATTGAAAGAATGGCATTACACCATTCCGGAGGAAATGGAAAGACTGAAAATTAGCTAGATTTAAATAAATATATGTTGCATGGTTTTCCTCATTTTTAATAACTATATATGTCTATAAATCTACAAATTATCCAATAGATAGTAAAGGACAAATAATTACAATTGGACATGATTAACCTACAGCTCTGTAAGCATTCACATGGCAAGAACAAGGGAAGCTATTCTTAGGAGAGAATCAAAATGGCTCAATAGCTATGTGCATATGACCATATAAAGTGATGATTATTGCAATGAACTCTAAGAATCAATAATACATGTGAAATACATATATCTGTATATAATTTTAATAGATGTCATAAAATTAAACGACTTCTCTGTAATCTCAAAAGCAAAATTTTAAGTTCAGAAGATAAAATTGAGGAAAGTTTTCAACACATATACTAAAACACATAGGGGAAAATGTAAGAGAGAAAAGATAAGATGAAAATTAGAGTAGCTATCTATTGAAGAATTCATAAACATTTTCCAAAACTATACAAGAGAGTTGGGGTACAGCTCAGTCGTAGGACTAGACTAATATATACAAAGACATGGATTCAATATCCAAGAAGGCCAAATAATAAGTTAATAAATAGCAACAATAAAATAATTCTTTGAAATAAATACTTTCATATTAGAGAGGCCTGAATCCTACCAGTAAGAAAAAAATACTTTCAATTCTTGTATCCAATGACATGAAACTACAAGAATGAAGAGGAAATGGTTTTCCTTTTCTATCCTTTCCTTTCCTTTTCTGCTTTCTTCTTTTCTTTTTTCCTTTGGCAATACTGGTGCATGAAGCTAAAGCTCTGACACTTTGGATGATTTTTCAGAGGATGTCTTGCTTTTGGCCAAGCCTCCCTTGAGCAATAATCTCTTAACTATGGCTTCCACAAACGTAAAATAACAGGGAAATTACACTATATCTAGCTTTCTTTGTTTTTGTTGTCTCTCACGAATTTATTATAAGATATGGCCCTCGATATCAGTCATCTAAAATTCTGCCTTCTAATTAGCAAGGTATATTTCATCTCAGGTTGGACTCAGACAATTTTTCAATGTAAACATTCAATATTGACTTCTATTTTCTAGATATCATTAAATTTAATCGAGGTTAGGATAGATCTTTATGATGTTATAAGAACACAGAGAAAAAATACAATCCTCAACAGAAAGAACAGTGCTGGAAGAATACCAGTACCAAATTTCAAACTTTACCATAAAGCCATAGTAAACAAAACAGCTTGGCTACTGGCACAAGAACAGACCTCAGGACCAATGGAATAGAATTGAAAACCCAGGAATGAACCTACAGACCTATAGCCATATAATCTTCCATAAGGGAGCTAAAAAATAGAATGGAAGAAAGACAGCCTCTTCAGTGCATGATGCTGGAAAAATTGGTTAACTACTTGTAGAAAACTAATGCTAGATCCTTTTATATCACCCTGCACCAGAATCAACTCCAAATGCATCAAAGTCCTCGGAGTCAAAGGAAACACTCTGAAAACATTTCAGGATGGAATAGGAGAAAACCTAGGACTCCTTGGCTCAGGCCGAAATTTTCTTAATAGAGACTCAGAAACACAAGAAATCAAAGAAAGAAAGGTTGGACAAATGGGATTGCACGAAATTGCAGAGCTTCTGCATGGCAAAGGACATAGCTAGCAAGATCATTAGAAAGCCCACAGATTGGAAGATCTTCACTAGCCATACAACGGACAAGGGTCTCATATCTAAAATATACCTGGAACTCAAAAAATTAAATCCCCCAACAACAAATCTTCAAAGAAACAACTGCCCAATAAATAAGTGGGCTAAAGACGTGAAGAGAAACTTCTCTGAAGAGGAAAGAAGGATGGCCAATAGACACATGAAGAAAAGCTCAACCTCTCTAGCCATAAAAGAAATGCAAATCAATACAACATTGAGATAACAACTCATCTCAGTTATAATGGCTATAATCAAGAACTCTAATAACAACAGACAGTGGAGAGGATGTGGACAGAAGGGAAACTTACTGCATTGTTGGTGGGAGTATAAATTTGTTCAACCACTTTCGAAAGTAGTATGGAGGTTCCATAAATGACTCCACATAGAGCTGCCCTATGACCCAGCAATCCCACTTTGGGGCATTTACCCAAATGTTCACAAAAAATACCACACTAAACCTACCAGCACGACTGTTTATTGAAGCCTTATTTACCATAGCTGAGATATGGAACCAACCCAGATGCCTCTCAGTAGATGAATGGATCAAGAAAATGTGGATCAAGAAAATTTGGTATCCCAAATAAAAGAACACAGAGAAATCCCTTGAATATTTTCCAGTTTACTTATATATTTCTAGTATGACATGACAAGTAGTACACTAATACTTCTCAAGTACCTTATACAGACTTCAGTTATTTAAATTATTTTGTGCAAATATTAAGTCTATCATAGTTTTATCAACTCTATATGAATATACCATATTTACAGGTACGTTTCTTACCAAAAATAAGTCTGTCTAATTCTTCACTTTTTTTTTGAGGTTTTTTTTGGATTTAATTTTATTTTATTTGTGAACATACTGTACAGAGGAGTTACAATTACATGGGCAGGATAATGCGTACATTTCTTACCAAGCATTGCAGCCTCCTCCTTTGTTTACCCTTCACATCCCTTCCCAGCCTCCCCCCCTCCAATCCCAATCCCAATCCTTCTCCTTCCCCCTCCTTCCCCCCCACACCGAGTATATATACACAAAGGAATTCTATGCCTCCATCAGAAAGGATGACATTGCCCCATTTGTTAGGAAATGGAAAAACTTGGAAAAAAATTATATTAAGTGAAGTAAGCCAGGCCCAAAGAAACATAGGTCCCATGGTTTCCCTTATTTGTAATATCTAGTAGATGTATGAGTCAAGTGGAAAAGGTCAGATAATGTGATGTCAGGAAAATGAACCCTTAGATATGTATTTTAATGTTTTTTTCTTTCATGCATGTGTTTCTAACGCATTTATAAGATTATCTCTTTGTTGCTCTGTATGTCCCTCCCCCACATTATAACCCCTGCTTTCACTATATTTGATGTCAGTATAACTTGTGGAGGAGATGGGGAAAAACCAGTTGTTTAAGGATACAGGTGGACCTGTTGCAACAATGAGAAGTACAAGTTGTCATGTCCAAAATGAGCTTTACAATCGTTCTTCACTTTTATAATTAAACACACTATTTCTCTTTGTTCCAACCGAAACCTGTTTTATCCTGGCAACCAACGCATATTTTCCTCTGATTTCTCCATCAAGCAATAAATAAGCTTTTAGGATTGCCTTCTTATCTTTGGTAGATTATTCCCAGGTATTGGATGCCTTAATATTGTATTGTGTTCACTCGAGTTGCTTTTTGGTTCTGTCATTATAAAATTTAGCATAATCTGTTTCCCATTCACCTGAAGAGAGCCTGAATTGATTTCCATTTTTTTGACTAAAGGAAATAATGCTGCTATAAACCTCTGTGTTTTGACCTTTGGGTGAACCTTACATTTTATTTCTATGAGACAATGCGTGAAGGGATCAATTCCTGTGCTATACTGTGAGTGGTTGCATATTTTATATTCTAGGAACCTGACAAAATTTGTTCAGAAGTGGCTTTCCTATTTGACATCCTGCCAGTTTCCAGTTTCTCTGCTTCTTGATAGCATTTAGTATGGTCATTATTGTATTATGGGAAGTTATTCTCATACATGTTTTATGATGTAATTTTAGTTTCAATTTACATTTATTTGATGACTGATGATGTTTCTCTTGTGCTTATTTTCCACAAGATGTATTGTTTTGGTTTGTATTTGATGTTCTCTTTTAACATTAGGTTTTGAGAGTTCTAGGCAGAGTCTAGGCTTCAGTCATTCTTCAGGTATAATATTTGCAAATATTTTATCCTTGACTACGGGTACCCTTCATCATCATTATATTCATCATCATCATCTACATCATCATCACTGTTAGTACTACTATTATTATTTTTGTACATGTACGTATCCTCTTGGGGTTTGAACTCAGGGTCCTTGAGATTTCTTGCAATTTGTTAACAATTTACCATTTGACTCATGCCAAACTTCTGCCTTTTTTTGCCATTAATCAGAGGTACGATTCTCAGGGACTTCATTTTGTGGGCTGCCTTCAAATAGTAATACTCAAATCACAGTCTCCCAAGTAGCTAGGATGAGATACATGAGCCCCCTACTCCCAACTTCTATTCACTACTTGCATATGAGCTTTCACAGACTAAACTATTTTACACTTTTATTGATTTCTACTACATCAAGCTCTCTTTTCCTATAATTTTAATGCCAAATTTAAGAATTCTTCATTTGAAAAATTGTCAACACATCTTTCTGTGCTTTACATTTACATCACTATCTCTGTTTGATATACCTCGTTTTAATCCTGATTGAAGTTAATATTTGAATAAATTATGTTTAAATCAATGTTCACTTTTTAATTCTCCCCAATACTCTCTACCCTATCACCACTTATTAAGGAGAATGTCATTCCACAAATGTTTGGTTTTACACTCATTAAATTTACCTTGATAATATGTATGTGGCTCTACTGGTGCCCTACAGACCCATTGAGTTGTATAATCTTTCCTCTACAATTTGTGTAACAATTTTACACTAACAGTGTTAATATTGTACAGAGATATATATTCCAGTTTATTTTTCTTTGTCAATGAGTCAAAAAGTGCTGATCAAGTGTTTTCAAAATTGTCATAAAATTATAAATAAAACTGTGAAACTGGGTACTGGTGGCTCATGCTTATAATCCTGTCTGCATAGGAGGCTGAGATCAGAAAATTACTGTTCAAAGCCAGCTGGAACGGGAATGTGTGTGTGAATCTGATCTCCAATTAACCACCAGAAAACCAGAAGTGACACAGTTGCTCAATGGGTAGAGGCGCCTCACTTTGAGCTGAAGAGCTGAGGGACAGTACCCAGGCCAGATTTCAAGCCCTATGAATGACCAAAAATAGCGGTGTGGGGGACAATTAATATCTTTGTTCAATTATATCCTCCAATCCACAAAAACTATATGTCTCCATTTATTTAGATTTTTGCTTTTATATTCAGCATTGTATAATTTTCAATGACAGTGGGTGAATAGCACTGAAATACATTTTGACGATGTGTGAAGCTAGCACAAAGATATTCTAAGAAAACAGTTGAAAATTAAGGGGCAATGGTAATGGAGAAAGACAGAAAAGGTTAATAAGGCCCTTAATCAATATGTTAGTGTAAAATATTTCAGTAAGATTACTTCTTACAAATAATATACACCAACTAATAAATATCTTCCAAAGGCATTGGTATTCAAGTATGACAAAAATGATATAAACAGATTTTGTGTTGAAATGAAAGAAAGATAGATGAGAAACGTAGCAATTGTGTAAATTAAGAAATTTGGTCAATATTTTGAGGGCCCATGGCTCACTGGATTAAAAGTCTGTTGGTATCTAAGATAATACTTAAATGTTAGACATGAGCCTATCTTTAGACTGCTTAAATCTATTGTTTTTGAGTCAGTATTCTTTTTGCTGTTGTTGTTTACATGGACTTACTTTGGAAACACTAATATTACATGGGAGAAATTTGTAAAATAGAGCACATTATCTAATTATATGAGGTTTTTAAATTGGCCCATCTGTAGATGTAGAATATGAAATAATTGCTGCTCAAGTGGAGGGTAAGTTGAAATTATGACAGGAAATGACTACTAATATATATTAGAGTATTTTGAGAGGGTAGTGATGATAAAATGTTCTAGAACTGAAGGTGATATTCATAGTCCAACTCTTTGACTTTCTAAGAATTGTACTTTATTGAAGAAATACAGATTGCATTTGCTTTAACCTTAGGAAAAATTTTAGATTAGTAGTGGCTGAATAAAAGTGATAATTTAGAATTTAATATCTCACAATTTTCAAAGGTATAGGTTTAGTATGTTGATGAATAAGACTATCAATAAAATATGATGTGATATATCCTCTGAGTGACTACATATGACATTGTGAATCAGTGAATATTCTACAAAATTATGTAAATTGCGGGATGAAATAGAATTGAGATGGATGAGAGATAATGATCATCAAGATGCAGTATATTGGAGTGGGAATGTGGCTTAATGTAGACTTAGTGGTATTGTTTTATATGCATGTGTATACTTGTGTAATACCCTCAATGGGCATGTCAATATGTTATTATATGTTATTGTAAAAGGTTTTGCTAT
Source organism: Dipodomys merriami (assembly GCF_024711535.1). NCBI lineage: Eukaryota > Metazoa > Chordata > Mammalia > Rodentia > Heteromyidae > Dipodomys > Dipodomys merriami. Next base: position 505,538 of record NW_027206294.1, on the reverse strand, counting down.
GTATATTACTGTACATGTGTCTCATGGGACATATGTTGAAATATATTTTGTATATATATTTATGATTCAAAATGTTGTATCATAGCGGCAACTTTATGTGTAATATCTAAAAGATTGCCTCTATGTTTAACAAACTGACAATATCACTTTAAGTGCGAAGAACCAATGTATAAGGATTCCAATTTCTACATAGTGGTTGTGCAGTGCTCTCTTATTGTTTCTTTTTCCACTAATCACTATATGTATGCAATGTCTAGGTATGTTATGACCTTTCAATATGTTCTTTGGTTGTTTGTATATTAGTATAGAGATACTTATTTGGATTTTTTGCTATATGTTACTTCCCCAGCCCTCGGCCCCTTTATAGAAGATTGGTAAGGGTCCGGGTCTTGCAGATTCCTCTTGCAGGTCCCATACGGCACCTTACCTCCCCCCAATAAGGGGAGTAGGGTGTGGGCCTAGGACTCTCAAGGGCACCCAAGTCATAGGGGGTAACATTCACCCTCATTTTGACTTCTACTGTACATGTCTTGCTGCGTTCTTGGTGGAATTTGATCCATTCCTTTTCTTTCATACTTCCCAAGTCCTCCTTTACTCCCTCTAGGCCTAATGCTGCCTCCTCCTCCTTCTTCTGTGAAATAACATTACCCTTACTAAGGGTTTCACTTACCTTGATAGAGCGTTTAGCTTCAGCCAGTAACTTTTCCTTTCAAGCCCCACATTGGGAGCCAGATGTCGGGTCTTTGTCTGTTCCATGAAAGACTTATGGGGTCCAAGGAAAGGTTAGTGTGGCCGCTCGCCTGTTCCCCAGCCTCCCTTAGCCCAAGAGACAATCAGACACACCAGGAATTCAAGTCAAGCAAGGACTCGTTTATTAACACAGATCAAGCCCTTTCTAAAGAAAAAGACTGCATGGGAGGGGAGGAAATGGAACCAACCAATCACTGTAAAGGTCACACCTTATCATGCACTTAAGCTTCCACAAGCTGTTTACACACTGAACTTAAACAAATCAGGCTCTCCCACTCAACTTCCCCTCAGGGCAATATTTGATGCCTGTGTGCCCACACTGTCCTCATAAGTCTTGTGTTGTTCCCTTTATGAACTCATAATCTGTTTTAAACCTTGTAATATTTCAGTTATGATATATGATATCAGAAATCCACTGTGACATCTTGACCATTTTGACATCATACTGACAGACATCATGAACACTGTGATATCATAATCCTCCTAGGACTTCAACAAATTTGCAAGGACACCTGCCTTTGTAGATACCACAATCCATTCGTGAACTCATATTCTCTGTGATTTCATGACAAATGAGACCCTTTATGCCATTTGGATATCACCAACCAATTGTGACATCATAGACCTACTGTGACCCATTACCTGTATGGCATCACCAATTAATTATGACATCAAAACTTTTGTGATGGCCGGGCACTGGTGGCTCACGCCTGTAATCCTAGCTACTCAGGAGGCTGAGATCTGAGGATCGCGGTTCAAAGCCAGCCCGGGCAGGAGAGACCGTGAGACTCCTATCTCCAATAAACCACCAGAAAACCGGAAGTGGCGCTATAGCTCAAGTGGTAGAGCGCTCGCCTTGAGCTGAAGAGCTGAGGGACAGCGCCCAAGCCCAGAGTTCAAGCCCCACGACCGACAAAAAAAAAAAAAAAAAAAAAAAAAAAAAAAAAACTTTTGTGATGTCACAATGTGACATGATGATCATGACATCGGTCAGTGTGATGTCACAGTTGTCATGATGTCAGTGGATTTCTGGTATTTCATGTTACATGAAATATGAGGTTGAAAAATAATGAGGGCAGAAAGGTCTAAGATATCACAATGTTAACATAACACAAAAGTTATGAGGACAGATTTTAGTGATATCACATTGTGTTAGTGATATCACAATGGCAGTGTGATATCTCAATGTGATTATGACTTCAAAATGGTTATGTAGGTTATGTAGGCACAAAAATGTGTTTCTGATATCAACTCTCATGTCACATTTGAAATACAATGAAATCACAGAATAAGCATTCACAATGTGTCTATGATGTCACAATGAGAATTGTTGTCATAATGGGATTATGTCATTGAGTTTGGTGATATCACAACGAGTTGATGCTCTCATAATGAAAATGTGATGTCACACTGTTGAGAATGTCTCAAACACTTTTTGATGTTATAATGGCATGTCTGCTCTCAATTGTCAGTTAACAACAAGGATATGGGTACACAAAGGGACTGTGCTGTTGAAAAGGGCATGGATTTTTCAAAGGAGCTAAGAGGTCATAACAGATTTGAGATGTCACAATGGAATCATGATGTCACAATGACAATATTGTCACAATGGGTTTGTGATGTTGTGCTGATGATGATGTCAAAATGGGTTTGTGATGTCACAATGAGTTTGTAATATCAAAATCAAATTTCCAATTTCAATAGCTACTAGTTCACAAGGAGGATACTGTAATAATCAGCAGGGCCCCAATAATCTATAGGGTCCCATAATCAGCCAGGCACCATCTCATGGGCAGCTGGAAAGGACAAAGTATGCCACCAAAGAAGGTGGGGCATTCTGTGGGAGGGGCTGGTGCATTAATCAACAGGTGTTTAGCTGTTAAGTGATTGGGCTGTAGGCAGTTTGGGATGTGACAGTTGAAAGCTGTTAGGCAGTTGGAGTAGAGAAGGGTTACAGACTTTATATAAGATACTTGTTCAGAGAAATAGAAGGAAAGAGAAAAAAGGAAAAGTCCTGGAAGGAAGGAAGTGGTGTGATAGCAGAAGGGGAAAGAACCTTGGAGGAGAGGAAGTTGAGGGGGGGCAGGAGGTGAAGGATGGCAACTGACGACCCAGGCAAAGCAGTTCAGACATGTGGAGAGTGGACAGGCCTGAAGAGAAGAAGGAACTGGTAGAAGGGAAAAATGGAAAGACAACGAAGGATGTATAGTTCTGTAGCCAAGGAGAGACAAAGGGAAGGGGGAAAAAGGCTTGCCCTCCCCTTTGTTTGGAGCCTTGGCTATCATAATTTTGGGGGTTGGTGGTTTGGAAAACATTTATTATGTTAAACGTGTCTCGATGGATTCTCTTGAACTACAGAGTTCCTAATTTTCAGAAACCCCATTGAGATAATCCATTTGGAAAGCATCAGGCCTTGTCCCAAGGGAAAAATCCTCTTAGGTGAAAGTGTCAACCCTCAGCGTTAAGAGTCTACCTTGAGTGTTTGTCTCCAGAGGACCAACATTGACAAAAGTCACTTAGGTTCCTTTAGCGGTGTGTCTAGGACAACTTGCCAGCCTGTTTTGGAGACCCCCTCTGGAGGTCATTTGCCGCTTCTGGGAACTCCTTGAGAGGTCATGTAGGGCTTCCTTGGGAAGCAATCTGGAACCTCATCAAGAGTATATCTGCGACTTCCTTGAGAAGCCATCTGAAACCTACCCTGGAGGTCGTCTGGGACCTTCTCCAGGGGCCATCTTGGACTTTCTCCAGAGGTCATCTGGGGCTTCCTCGGGAGGCAACCCAAGAACTCTTCAAAAATAGGTCTTAGGACTTCCTTAAGAGGCAATCTAGGACCACCTCCTGAGGTCATCTGGGACTTCTTTGGGAGGTCAGCTTGGGTTACCTTGATGAGAAATGTATGACCGTCTTCAGACATCATCTGGGACATCCTTGAGAAGCCATATAAGACCTTCTCTGGAGGTCATGTGTGGCTTTCTCAAGAGGGTTATCTGGACCTTCCTCTGGGGTTCACATATAGCTCTTTGAGTGGCCATCTGGGAGCTTTTGGAGAGGTAATCTCAGCCTCATTGAGAGGACATCTTGGACCTCCTTTGGAGGTCATCTGACACTTCCTTGGGGAGCTATTTGGAACCTCCATGAGAGATTATCTAGGGCCTCCTAGGGACGACATATGTAACATTTTCCAGGGGTCATCTGCGGCCTCCTCAAGAGGCAATCTGGGACATTCTCTCTGTCATCTGGGACCTCTTGTAGTGGTCAACATTGAGACGTATGGGACATGTAAGTTAAGCGTCTGTGGCTATTGGTCTGTTTGTTTATGCTGATAGTTTTACCTGTGTCCTGTATGCATCTCTGTTTACTCCTTTCCTCAGGATTGGAGAACAAGGCCATATCCAAGTTGCCATATCCAAAAAATATTCTCCCCCAGGGTTATAGAGTCCCTCACAGGAAGATGCATTGATGTACTCTCTCCTATTCTTTGCCATCAGCACCTGTCATGTTAAGTCCTCCTATACCAAACGTGGTTACTTTTATCAGCCTGAGGTGGTAAAATGTGGTATGTTACCATTATTACCCTTGAAAGAGGAACATGGAGGAGATGGGGGGGCAGGCCCCCATTTGAATATATGGTCCCTTTAAAACTAGTGACCTCTATAACTGGAAACAGCAAAGTCCATCCTTTTCAGAAAAAAAAAAAAACAGTGACTCATTATTTCATTAGAGACAGTAATTTTCACACACAAGCACATCCAGAATGAGTGTCAGCAAATTTAACAGGTGCTTTTCACCTGGTAGAAAAGGGAATGAATCCTGCTTGGTGATTTGAAAGTAGTACTTGGACCAGACAGTAGCCCAAATATTGAACCAGACCATTTGAATCAAGTCTTTCCACAGACTTAGCCAAGCTGAGAGTAACAGTGATCGAGGTATGGAAGTGCTTACCTATTATTGCTAGGTTTGATTAGCAGGGATACCGCAGTGGCTAGAAAGCCAAGTCATCAAACTAAGGTGAGTGAGATGGTACAGTTCCCCAGTGAGTACCCTAATGCTTTTCTGGAACTTCTCCCAGAAGACTATAGGACATATAGGCCTATAGAACTTGAAGCCCTGGAGAATCAAAGAGCCCTAAATATGGCCTTTATTACCCAGTCAGCCCCAGATATTAGAAGAAAGCTTCAAAAGTTAGAAAGTTCTGAGAGAAAGGTGTATTCTAAGTTGGAAGTGGTTACCCAGTAGGTGTTTGATAACAGAGATACCCTGGATAAAAAAGACTCTAAGATTTGGGCATTTACCCAAATGTTTACAAACAACACCACACAAAATCTACCAGCACAACCATGTTTACTGCAGCATTATTTACCATAGCTAAGATATGGAACCAACCCAGATGCCCTTCAGTAAATGAATGGTTCAAGAAAATGTGGTATATAAACACAATGGAATTCTATGCCCCCATCAAAAAGAATGACATTGCCCCATTTGTTAGGAAATGGAAAAACTTGGAAAAAATTATATTAAGTGAAGTAAGCCAGGCCCAAAGAAACATAGGTCCCACGGTTTCCCTTATTAGCAATATCTACTATATGTACGAGTCAAGCGGAAAAGGTCAGATATTGTGATGTTAGGAAAATGAACTCTTAGATATATATTTTAATGTTTTTTCTTCATGCATGTGTTTCTAACGCATTTATAAGATTATTTCTTTGTTGCTTTGTATGACCCTCCCCCACAGTATAACCCCTGCTTTCACTATATTTGATGTCAGTATAACTTGTGGAGGAGATGGGGAAAAATAAGTCGTTTAAGGATACAGGTGGACCTGTTGCAGCAATGAGAAGTACAAGTTTTCATGTCGAAAACGAGCTTTACAACATCGTGCGGGCCGGGGGGGGGTGGAATGATTAGGTGGGGGGGAGGGGGGAGGCTGGGAAGGGATGTGAAGGGTAAACAAAGGAGGAGGCTGCAATGCTTGGTAAGAAATCTATGCATTATCCTGCCCATGTAATTGTAACCCCTCTGTACAGTATGTTCACAAATAAAGTAAAATAAAATAAATTTTTAAAAAAGACTTTAAGAAAGGGGGTTGAGTTTTGATAGGAGCACCAGAATAGGGATCAAGAAATCCTGGGCAAATACAGTACATTCATTTGCAAATGGCACTAGTGAACCTCTAGGACTAGATCAGTGAGCTTATTACAAGCAAAATGGATATTGGGAAAAGGAATGTCCCAGGAGGAGAAAGATAGAATACGACAGGTTATGTAATCACATTAAACACCTGGAAAATGTGTTCATAGCTCTGGAGTAACATGCAAAGGAGCTTGGGGCTCGGAATTCCAACTGTGTTCAATTTAAAAAGCTGCCCTCTGAACTTAACAAGAAATGTGGCAAAGAAAAATTCACACACTTCTATCTCAAAACACAGGCTTATAAAAGACTGAATCTCCAATATGTGCCAGTCAAAAGCAACCGAGAGGTTAAAAGCACATAGAAGAGCACATTGGAAAAAACAGAGAATTATTTGACTTGAAGAAAATGTTTGAAGATATAAACTTGTGAGAGTCAACAATGAGATGAAAATCATCAAAAGGAACCTAGAAAGCACTCAGAATCAAATGAAATTCAAGTTCAATAGTCTGGATGAGTATGAGGCAAATTAGGGGATCACAGGCCAACAGAAGCACAAGACAGCAATACTGCCATTCTTGCTAACCACAAGAGAGGCAAAGAAGAGATCCTGATGCTGCATTAAGAAATCGTGGACATGAAAAAGGAGCTGGGCCTGATATAAGAATGTATTAGGCTGAAGTACATGTGAGTTATAAGCTTTGAAGAGTCTCACCAGAATTTCAAAGCATTAGAGAAAGAAGGAAAGAATAGTTAGCAGAGAAGATGGGGAAGTGCTGTGTCATAGAAGATGAGGCCAAGAAAAGTAAACAGGAAAATATCAGGCTCAAGAAAGAGATTGTTACTCTTCAGAAAGAGTTAAAGACCACATGCTCTGATAGGGAATGCTGGCGAAAGGAAAAGAGCATTAGGAAGAAAAACAGAACAGCTAAACAAACAGTTGAAAGATCTGTCACAAAAATACACTGAAGTGGAAAACTAGAAAGAGAAACTAGTAGAGTAAAATCTCCAAAAGACTGCTGAGATCTTCATTATAAATGTAATGCAGAAGCATCGTGTCCCAATGAAACAGGTGGAAGTGGGAAAAAAATACCTCACAATAGCAACTTTGCGAACTTAATGGAGGAGCTAAAGAGCAAGCAAAGGTGTTGTGAGAAGGAGCAGCAACCAAGAGGTTAAAAGCACAGTCAAAGGAACTCTCCTGTGACCCTGCCAAAACAGTTAGAGGTTAAGGAGCACATTGATAAGGAGAGTGGGATCTTGAAATCAAGTTTGAGAGAAAAGGAGGAGAATAAAATGGAAGAAGTCTCCAAGGTTCAGAGTACTGTACAGGAGGTAAAGAAACTAGAGACCCTAAGATACAGGGAAACATCTGAGCTGATCAGGTAACTTGGGAGATCACTCTAAAACCAGTGGGGACTCTAGAGCTATTAGTCGTTAAAATTAAAGTAACAAGCAAAAACAGTTTTATAAGTATGCAAGTGTTGACACTGAACTTGTAAAAAATTCATACAGGCTCAAGCTTTCTGTCAGTTTACATGTAGATATTTGCACCCTGGTAAATTTTCCGAGGCTACTACCTAAAACTATTCTGAAAACCAGTGGGGCATTAGCCTGACAATACTTTGTAAGGTTTGTAGGTAATTTCCAACAGGTAAATGCTGAAAAGCTGGTACCTATGGAAAGAATTCATACGTGAGGATCCTCAGATGGTGAATTTGGGACAGTGGACTTCTATTTTTTTTTTTTTTGTCGGCCGTGGGGCTTGAACTCTGGGCCTAGGTGCTGTCCCTCAGCTCTTTAGCTCAAGGCAAGTGCTCTACCACTTGAGCTACAGCGCCACTGGGAAAGTGGACTTCACAGAGGTAAAGCCTGGAAGTATGGCTATTGTTATCTATTAGTAATAGCGGCCACACTTTTCCCCACCTGGCCACACTTCTTCCTTTCTCTAGCCTAGATAAGTCCTTTCCCAGAGGTGGGTTGCCTCCCTTCCTTTTAAGCCATGCTTCTCCACTATACATGGTGTAGGAAGCAGTTCAGTAAATAACTTTTTTTCTGCCTGAAAAATAAGAAAAACAAATTGCCCAAACAGAACCAAGAAGAAAGAAATCAATTGAACATGTCAATTACCTACAATGCTATAGTAGACATAATCAGAAATCTTCCAACAAGAAAACCCCAAGACCTGATGGATTCACTACAGAATTCTATAAGACCTCAAGCTCTTCAGAGAAATAGAAACAGAGGGAGTAATCCCAAACTCATTCTCTGAAGCCAATATAACATTCATCCCCAAACCAGGCAAAGACCCAACAAAAAAGAACTACACACCAATCTGTTTGATTAAGACAGATACAAAGCTCCTCAATAAAATTTCAGCTAAAGGAATCCAGAAACATTTCAAAAAAATCATATATTATGACCAAGTGGGTTTCATTCCAGAGATGCAGGGATAGATTAACATATGTAAGTCCATAAATCTAATCCATCACATCAACAGATCCAAGGTCAAGAACCACATGATTATCTCCATTGATGCAGAAAAGGCTTTTGATAAAATTCAGCACTCATTTCTGTTAAACGCTATGGAAAAAATAGGAATAGAAGGAACATTTCATAAGGTAATAAAAGCCTTACATGGCACATCAAAGGCCAATATTCTACTTAATAGGGAAAAAATTCAACCAATTCCCCTAAAAACAGGAACAAGGCAAGGATGCCCACTCTATCTACACTTCTTCAATATAGTTCTGGAATTCTTAGCCAGATCAATAAGGCAAGAAAAAGACATTAAAGGATCCACATAGGACAGGAAGAAGATAAAGTATCTCTTTTTGCAGATGGCATTATTTTATAAATTACCGTTCCCTAAAGCTCCATCCCCAAACTCTTAGAACTTATAAACCAATCTGGCAAAAAAGCAGGATACAAAATTAACCCACAGAAATCAAGGGCCTTTCTGTATAGTAACAATGTACAAATAGAAAGGGAAATCAAAGAAACAACCCCATTCACAATAACCTCAAAATAAAAAGTATCTAGGAATTAACCTAACTAAAGATATAGAGGGCCTGTTTCATGAAAACTACCAAAGCCTTAAAAAAAAGGAATCATTGACATTACCAGGAAATGAGAAGAAATGGGAAAAAATATTTACCAGGAATATAACAGACAAGTGTGTAATATCCATTGTATTATAATATCCATTATATTATATATGGTGAAGTCAAGAAACTAACTCTTCACAAACCACAAACCAATATTGAAATGGTCAAGGAAGCTAAAGAAAGACTTATCAGAAGAAGAGATAAAAACGGCAAAGGAATACATGAGGAAATGTTCATCATCCCTGGCTGTAAGGGAAATGCAAATATAAACAACTCTGAGATACCACGTTGGCCCACATCCTAAATTCAGCCAATGACAAATGCTGGAAGGGATTCAAAGAAAGACACATTACTACATTGCTAGTGGGAATGTATACTAATACCACCACTTTGGAAGGCGGTCTGGAGGTACCTAACAAAGCTAAATATCGACCTTATTATGATCTGGCCATACCACTCCTAGATATCTACTCTGAACAACAGGAACCAGTATACAAAGGCACACACACACACACACACACACACACACACACACACACACACACACACACACACACACACACACACACACACACACACACACACACACACACACACACACGTCTATGATTATTGCAGCACTGTTCACAATAGCCAAGATTTGGAAACAACCCAGATGAGCCATAAGTGATAAGTGGACCCAAAAATTGTGGGGCCTAAATACAATAGAATAACATGTAGCCTTTAGAAAGGACAAAATGATGGTATTTGCAGGGAAATAGATGGAACTAGAACAAATTATTTGAGTGAGGTAAGCCAAGAACAATGAGACAAATGGCATATGATCTACCAGATACGTGGATGCTAAAGCCAAAATGCAAGAAGGTATGACAAAGTAAACAGAACTCGAGAAACAACGGACAGCCACTCATTTTGTTTTATCACCATTAATGACTACATGTTCTTGACTATGTAGACGGTAGAAATATTCACCCAATGGAGGGAAGCCAGGAGGAAAAACACAATAAGTGGAAAATGGAACAACATACAACAAAGGGGCCCATCAGCTGCACTGGACATAGAAGAAAAATAACTAAGCAACCCAAACACAGTAATGGGAAGAGATGAATGAGAGGGAAAGAAGGCAAGAGGGAATAGCCTACATTAAGCAAAAGGAAAAAAATGTAAATATCACCTGAGGTGGGAAAAATAATTTGGATTGTTAAAGCTCATAGAATTAACAAACTTTGGACCATGATAACAATAATTTGCCTTGTCAAGGTTAAAATATGTTTGTGACTTTAACTAAGTATCACAATTCCATAATACTGTGAAATATGTGAAATATATGTAATCACCTACCTCAATTTTTACAAAAATGTGTGAGAATGGAAGGTTTAGGAGGGATGAGTGACAATGTTGTCAGACACCTTGTATTTGTGTACTGTTTTGTAGAATGGGAACTTCTTTGTACAACTACTTAAAGATAATAATAATAACAAGTATTAAAAAATAAACATTAGGATGAAAATAAAAATTTCAAATATAAAATAAGAAATTAAATCCAGTTGGAAGGAAAATTTCTTTGAGGAGATTAGTTTAGTTTATTCTATAGCAAATCTCACTTCAGAAATAAGTTAAAAAACTAGACCCCAGGTAAGTGAAATAAACTAAGAAATGGAATTGAAAAAATAAAATAGGAAACTCCACCCACTGTTTCTTGCCTGGACAGCTGGTGTGGGTAAAAATTCATCACGCTCCTGAATTGAAACCGAAGGGGCTAGGACCTTAAATGGTGGTGCTAACTTCACAGTCGCCTATTGAATTAGCACGAAAACAGCATTGGATCCATCAGTCTCAAGTGGAATAGCTAGTGGACCAGTATACAGAGAAGGCTGCAAGATGGACTGTTAAGGATTTGACTTACTAAGTGTTAATTAGTGCTAACTAGTATGTTTCTATAATTTACTTGTTTTCTATTAAATTTACCTTTTTAGCCTGTTCATTGGGTGGAGAGAAGGGAATTTTTAGGATTTGGTAAGAAGGAATCAAGGATTTGATTAGACATGAAAAAACAGAGGGGGATATATAAAGCAGCATGGTCCTAATATTGAGCAGGGCCGACTAAACAATGTTGCCTCATGACTTGGCCCACTGGAGTGCATGTGGCATGCCACACAAGTGAGCATTGCATGCTGCTAGAGGGGGTAGGATGTCATCCTCACATGATGAGCTGTGAAGAATTGATTAGGGAACAGGAAGTTTGTGAAGTGATGGTTGAAAACTGTTAGGTAGGAGACCCACTGGAGTGATGGAGGGGTTCAACCTATATATAGGCTATATGGTCAGAGCAATGGAATTGGAGAAAATCAAGGAATGACCTGCAAGGAAGGAAGTGGTGAGACAGCAGGAGGCGAAAGACCTGGGAGAAGTGGAATTTGAGGGAGAACAGGAGGGGAAGGAAGCCAATTGGCCACCTGTCCAGAGAAGTGTAGTTGAGAGGCCTAAAGAGAAGAAAGAAGAGATGGAAGGGAAAAAGGGAAATGCAGGAAAAGTCTATAAAGAAGGAGGGAATAAGGGAAAAGGATAAAGCCTTACCTATTGAAGTTTGGAGGGTAGAAATGATAATTTGGGGGGTTGGTGTTTTGCAAACCAATTAACTATGCCTATTGGAGGTCTGATGTTTGGTGGTTGGGGATAGGCTGTCACTGAGTGTACAGCCCAGGACAAGGTAAATGCAGGCCCATTTCTAGTGTAAATAAAGTTATCTTCAATGTGCCTCATTGGATTGTCTTGTGTTTTATGCATCATAAGTGTGCAAGTTCACAAGTTAATAGGCTCAAAGGCCACGAATTTTGTAATTTGTTATGAGGTAATAATGGGTTTGAAAAACCTAAAGGAACAGTGATATCACAATGGCAACATGATGTCACAATATCGAGTGATAATAATATTTTGATGTTATACTTAGATGGTGATGCTATAATGGGGATGAGGTCACAATAGGTTTACGATGTTACAATATTCACAATAGGTTTTTTTTTAATTGTGAAAATACTGTACAGAGGGGTTACAATTACAGGGAAACTATAATGAGTGCGTTTCTTATCAAGCATTGTAGCCTCCTCCTTTCTTTCCAATTCCCATCCATTCCCATACTTACCTGGCAGGGGAAATATCACGATCACACAACAGGCTTATGAAGACAGTTATGATGTCAGTTATGATGTCAGTTCCACCCAGGAGAAAGTCACCCAGCCCAGGCAGTAAAAACTCCGCCCACAGAAGAGTGACTTTTTCACCAGGTAAACACAGCTAGAGACTGCCTCTCCCTACAACAGCCTAGACAAACAATTGAAATTCAGTAAACATAAAGCCCGAGAAAAGTTCCAAGCTGGGCTCTCTGAGTGTCTCTGGAGTTAGCGACTCAGGGTAAAGCTACTGTTTTCTGAAAGACCTCAACCATACCCAGAACCTAGGTGCATCACAGCATCACCAAAATAGAGGAAACAGCCATCTCCCTGTTTTGTGATCCTCTAAGCAGATCTCCCTCCCACTGAAGTAGCCTGGGAAGAGGATCAAAAAACATGCCTAACACAAAGCAGTATCTGCCTGCCCAAACAGACAAGAAATCAATCAAGCCATAGGAAAACCAAACACTACAAGCAGACCCGAGACTCTCCCAAGAGACTCGTTATGGACACAGGGAAGTTAGGGGGTCTTCCCATTCACCCCCGAACAAAACAAAAAATCAAGGAAAATTTTTTGGAAACTTGTCTTAAATTTTTATTTTATTTATTTATTTTATTATTTTTTATTTATATTTATTTTATTTTATTTGTGAACATACTGTACAGAGTGGTTACAATTACATGGGCAGGATAATGCATACATTTCTTACCAAGCATTGCAGCCTCCTCCTTTGTTTACCCTTCACATCCCTTCCCAGCCTCCCCCCTCCCGCCCACTCAATCATTCTCCCACACACACATAGATGTTGTAAAGCTCGTTTTCAACAGGACAACTTGTACTTCTCATTGTTGCAACAGGTCCACCTGTATCCTTAAACGACTTGTTTTTCCCCATCTCCTCCACAAGTTATACTGACATCAAATATAGTAAAAGCGGTGGTTATACTGTGGGGGAGGGACATAAAAAGCAACAAAGAAATAATGTTATAAATGCATGACAAACACATGCATGAAAGAAAAAAACCTATAAAATAAATATCTAAGGGTTCATTTTCCTAACATCACATTATCTGACCTTTTCTGCTTGACTCATATATATACTAGATATTGCAAATAAGGGAAACCATGGGACCTATGTTTCTTTTTTTTTTTTTATGTCGGTAGTGGCGCTTCAACTCTGGGCCAGGGTGCTGTCCCTCAGCTCTTCAGCTCAAGGCGAGCACTCTACCACTTGAGCTACAGGGCCACTTCCCGTTTTCTGGTGGTTTATTGGAGATAGGAGTCTCCTGGTCTCTTCTGCCCGGGCTGGGTTTGAACCGCGACCCTCAGATCTCAGCCTCCTGAGTAGTTGGAACAGGTCCACCTGTATCCTTAAAAGACCTGTTTTTCCTCATCTCCACCACTAGTTATACTGACATCAAATATACTGAAAGCAGGGGTTACACTGTGGGGGAGGGACATACAAAGCAACAAAGAAATAATCTTATAAATGCGTTAGAAACACGTGCATGAAAGAAAAAAAACATCAAAATATATATCTAAGAGTTCATTTTCCTAATATCACAATATCTGACCTTTTCCGCTTGACTCATACATATACTAGATATTGCTAATAAGGGAAACTATGGGACCTATGTTTCTTTGGGCCTGGCTTACTTCACTTAATATAATATTTTCCAAGTTTTTCCATTTCCTAACAAGTTGGGCAATGTCATTCTTTTTGATTGAGGCATAGCATTCCATTGTGTATACATACCACATTTTCTTGATCCATTCATCTACTGAAGGGCATCTGGGTTGGTTCCATATCTTAGCTATGATAAATAATGCTTCAATAAACATAATTGTGCTGGTAGCTTTAGTGTGGTCTTGTTTGTAAACATTTGGGTAAATGCCCAAAAGTGGTTTTGCTGGGTCATAGGGGAGCTCTATGTGAAGTCTTTTGAGGAACCTCCATACTGCTTTCCAAAGTGGTTGAACAAGTTTACATTCCCACCAACAATGAAGTAAGGTTCCCTACTGTCCACAACCCCTCCAGCATCTGTTCTTGTATAGAGTTCTTGATTTTTGCCATTCTAACTGGAGTGAGGTGGTATTTCAATGTTGTTTTGATTTGCATTTCTTTTATGGCTAGGGAGATTGAGCATTACTTAATGTGTCTATTGGCCATCCTTCTTTCTTCTTCAGAGAAGTTTCTCTTTAAGTCTTTCGCCCACTTATTTAATGGGCAGTTGTTTCTTTGAGGATTTGTTGTTGGGGGATTTAATATTTTGAGTTCCAAGTATATTTTAGATATGAGACCCTTAAGAGTTCCGGGAAGATGGTGGAGGAGAAGCTGGAATCTGAACAAGCTCTCGCATAGAAAGTAGTTTTAGAATTCCAGTGAACAGTCCTAAGCCAGAGAATCACACCAAGTGTGCCATCACAGGACAGAGAGTTAGACAAGAGAGGGGAAGCCAAGGAAACGCATCAGCTGCCGCTCCGGCGGCGGGGTCGCAGCGGCGACCACCGCCGCGGAGTCATACCTGAGACACAGAGAGTCGGGAACGAAGGAGCCAGACGCAGCAGACGAGCGGATTCTACTCAACACCAACAAGAACCGACAAGGAGCGAACATCTTCATCCTGCTGTTTGCAGACCAGAGACGACCCAGGATCCAAGACTCGGCGTGAGTACAAGCCCGACATCCTCACTCCTCAGGGAGCAGAGGAGGGAAGGCCACCCCTCCCCCCCCAGCACCGGTGATCTCCACCTTGGATACCGACAAAGCTTGGAGGAGCTGCTAGCTCCAACTCAGGCCTTGGAATAAAATGAGTCATTTAGCAGGTCACAAGAACTTAACGGCAAAGTGACCTGCCAGACTCAGCTTCATCCAGGGAAAAGTCACCCAGCTCAGGCGCCAGCCATCGGAGTGGCTTGTCTCACTGGGTAACCAGAGCCAGAGGCTGCCCCTCCCTCTAGCAGCCACCACAATCAATTGAAAAACAGAAACCCTGAGAATGGCTCCAGGCTGGGCGCTGTGAGCTTTATCACAAAATAGCCCCAGGGAAAAGCTACTGTTTGTTGAAAGGCCTCAACTCTACCCAGAACCTAGCCTCACCACCACATCCCCCTCTTTTGTGATTCTCAAAGCAGATCACCCTCCCAGAAAACTAACCTGGGAGGGGGATCTCAAAATCTTGGGTAAAGCAGAGCATTTTTCTGCCTCTTCCAACCAACCGACTTAAGAAACCAATCAAGCCACAGGACCTCAAGCTGACCAGAGACTCCAACAAGAGACTGGTTGCAGACAAAAGGGAGATACAGGATTCTTCCCACTCCTCCCCCCCCCAAAAAAAAAATCAAAAGACTTTTTTTTCTTTTTTTCTTTTTTTTTTTCTTCTTCTTCTTCTTCTTTTCTTTTTTTTGCTTGTTTTTTGTTTTTTGTTACCTTATATATATATATATATATATATATATATATATATATATATATATATATATATATATATATATAAATTTTTTTCCCTTCTAAAACTTTTATTAATCTTTAATTTTTGCCTCTTCTGAAAAAATAATTGTTTTCCAGTAACTTTTTTTATTCTCATCTTATAATTTTTATTTTAGGAATACGTGAATGAGAGTTTTCCTTTCTTTTATTGTCTTCTTTCTCTTTTTCTTTCTTTCTTAATTATCTTTTTATTTTTTATCTAGGTCTACTGAACTTCTGATCTTTTCTTCTCCCTTTCCCATCCTTAAAGATTTTCACATCTCCTCTATGTCCCTCCCCTTCTCTGAACATATTCACATTCCTCTCTAAATAGACGGTCTTTTAACCTCTATAATAACATTAATTTTTATGTTTCTATTCTTTTTCTGGTCTCTCTTTATTCCCCTTTCCGTCTCTTCTTTTTCTCTCTCTCTCTACTTGCATCCTACCCAACCCATTTCCTGCACTGTGATTAGGACATAGTTAACTCTCCCTGTGCCTCCCCACACCAATCTATTCCCATCTTTTACCCACATCTCTCCCTAATCCTAATAATTTCTGGTTTTCCAAATTCTTTTCTGCGGTTCGAAGTCCTTTAACATATAGTAGTTTGATGTTGAATAGATGTATCTGTTGAACTAGATTGTATCTGTAGACTATTGACTGTACAAATGCAATCATTGGTTGATGGTTGCCTTAAGATAGTGTTCTAGCACAAAACTGGTGCAATATTTATCTCAAATGGGCTGAGTAAGCCGGAAAAACACAAGAAAAATGGTAAATTCGGGTATCTCAATTCCCAACCTTGATAATCAGGGATTAGAACAGATAAAGAATAATCCAGAGGAGAGTTCCCAAATAGCTCAACAAACACTAATAGCAAACATGATAAATGAGAAGTTTGACAATGTACAAAGGACTCTGTATGAGCTTGATAGGGAGAGAGAGGAGGCATCCCAGAAGTTTATACAGGAATATCATAAGCGTGAGGAAGCTTCTCAAAAACTGATACAGGATTTGCGTGTACAACTTGAGAATACTCAAAGAGAAAGGGAGGAATGGCGTGAGCAGGCAGAGAACAATCAAAAAGAACTGCAGGAATCCCACAGAAGGGAGGAAACTAATCAAAGAGTAATTCACGAATTAAGAGACCAGGTAGAGAATACACAAAGATCACTAAAGGCATTCATGGAATCCATTAACAAAGAGCTGAAGGAAGTCAGGGAGACCACAAAGGGAATGCTGAATGGAACCCAAGAGAAGGAATGGGAGTCCAAAGAAACCATAACCAATCAATTAAGTGATTTGATAACAAACACTGAACACCAAATTAAGGAAGTAAAGAAATTCATACAAGACCTAAAACAGAGCTTCAACAAAGAACTTGAAGCCATCAAAGCTGACCAATTAGAAGGAAAAGAGATAAAAAACAAAGTAGAGAGTCTTGACAGCAGGTTAGACCATGCAGA
Source organism: Dipodomys merriami (assembly GCF_024711535.1). Taxonomy (NCBI): domain Eukaryota; kingdom Metazoa; phylum Chordata; class Mammalia; order Rodentia; family Heteromyidae; genus Dipodomys; species Dipodomys merriami. The sequence goes on along the minus strand of NW_027206294.1, from coordinate 488,446 downwards.
AGATCGAATCTCAGGGATTGAAGACAGCCTAGATATTATAGAGAAAGAACATACAACCATCCAAGACAAGTTCAAGAAATATGATAGGTATATCCAAAACCTGGAAGACACCAACAGAAGGCCCAATCTAAGGATAATGGGTATAGAGGAGCACCTAGAAACAGAAGTTAATGGTCTAGGAAATTTGTTTAACAGGATCCTAGCAGAGAACTTCCCAAACATACAAAAAGATAGGCCTATTCAGATACAAGAAGCTTTTAGAACCCCAAATAGACCAGACCAGAATAGGACATCCCACAGTCACATTATAATCCACACAGGATCAACCCAGACCAAGGAAAAGATCCTTAAAGCTGTGAAGGAGAAAAGGTTAATCACCTATAAAGGGAAACCAATTAGAATCACCTCAGATTTCTCAGCAGAGACAATCAAAGCAAGAAGAGCCTGGAATGACGTATGCCATGCCCTAAAAACAAACAACTATCAACCAAGAATACTGTACCCAGCTAAACTCTCCTTCATAACTGAAGGCCAAATAAAAACCTTCCATAGCAAAGAAAAATTGAAACAATATATCTCCACCAAACCAGCCCTACAAAATATTCTTAAAGAGGTCCTACACATAGAAAACCAACAAGAACGCAACAAAGGCCAAGAAACTGCACCCAAACTGAGAATCCAAGAACCTTAGGAAGAACCCAGCTTTCACAGCCCCCAAGAAGGTGGATAACATGGCAGGAACTCCCAAATACCTCTCAGTCCTATCTCTTAACGTTAACGGACTGAACTCTCCAATTAAGGACATAGACTGTCTAATTGGATTAAAAAACAAGACCCTTCTATCTGCTGCCTGCAGGAGTCACATCTTGCCCGTAAAAACAAACATATTTTCAAGGTTAAAGGCTGGAAAAAAATCTACCAAGCAAACGGCCCTCATAAACAGGCGGGAGTTGCAATCCTAATATCAGATAAAATAGACTTCAAATTAAAATTCGTGAGAAGAGATAAAGAAGGTCGCTACATACTAATTAAAGGATCTCTCCTTCAGGAGGATATTACAATTCTAAATATCTATTCGCCAAACAATGGAGCACCCAAATTTATCAAAGAAACACTACTTTCCCTCAAATCCCATATAGATCCAAAGACATTAATTGTTGGGGATTTTAACACACCACTCTCCCCACTAGATAGATCAACTCGGCAAAAACTCAACAGAGAAACCGCAGATCTAAACAGCTGCATAGATCAACTAGACTTAACAGACATTTACCGAATATTTCACCCAGCAGCATCAGAATACACGTTCTTCTCAGCAGCACATGGAACGTTTTCTAAAATAGATCACATTTTAGGCCACAAAGCAAACTTGTCTAAATTCAGAAACATTGAAGTTATACCTTGCATTCTCTCTGACCACAAGGGAATAAAATTAGAACTCAACACCAAAAGTCACCAAAGAAAGCCCGGTATCACATGGAGGCTGAACAACACCCTGCTGAATCATGAGTGGGTCATGGAAGAGATTAGAAAGGAAATTCAAATGTTCATGCTATTCAACAAAAATGAACACACAAATTACCAGCTCCTCTGGGACACAGCAAAGGCAGTACTCAGAGGCAAGTTTATAGCTCTGAGCTCCTACATCAACAAATTGGAGAGATCGGAAACTAGCAATTTAATGACACATATAAACCTCCTTGAAAAAGAGCAGCAAGATAAACCCCAATCCAGTAGACGGAAAGAAATAATCAAAATTAAATCAGAATTAAATGAATTAGAATCCAAAAAAACTATAGAAAGAATCAACAAAACAAAGAGTTGGTTCTTCGAAAAACTTGACAAAATTGACAGACCCTTAGCAAACTTTATCAGAAAAAGGAGAGAACACACCCAAATTAATAAACTCAGAGATGAGAATGGAAACATCACCACGGAAACAACCAAGATTCAGAACATTATAAGGGAATACTTCTCAAAACTTTATGCTAATAAGTTTGAGAACTTGACAGAAATGGACCTTTTCCTAGCAAATATTGACATGCCAAAACTAAACCAAGATGAGTTAAACCAGCTTAAGAGGCCCATATCAAGCATTGAAATAGAAACAGCAATAAGAGACCTCTCAGCTAAGAAAAGTCCAGGACCAGATGGTTTGACAGAGGAATTTTACAAGGCCTTCAAAGCAGAGCTCACACCAATACTCCTCCAACTCTTCAATGAAATTGAAAGAGAAAGCTCACTACCGAACACATTCTATGAAGCCATCATAACCCTCATCCCAAAACCAGGCAGGGACTCATCAAAGAAAGAGAACTATAGACCCATTTCTTTGATGAACATTGATGCAAAACTTCTCAACAAAATTTTGGCCAATCAACTTCAACAATTCATCCAAAAAATCATACACCATGATCAAACAGGATTCATTTCAGGGATGCAAAGCTGGTTCAATATACGCAAATCAATTAATATTATTCATCACATCAACAGGATCAAGAACAAGAACCACATGGTTATCTCAATAGATGCAGAAAAAGCATTTGACAAGATCCAACACCCCTTTATGATGAAGGTTCTGGAAAAATTAGGAATCCATGGAACATTCCTCAATACAATAAAGGGTGTATATGACAAACCTACAGCCAGCATTATACTCAATGGTGAAAAACTAAAGCCATTTCCTCTTAACTCACGAAAAAGACAAGGATGCCCACTCTCTCCACTTCTCTTCAATCTAGTATTAGAATGCCTAGCTACAGCAATAAGACAAGATGCAGACATAAAGGGGATCCAAATAGGGAAAGAAGAAATAAAACTCTCCCTCTTTGCAGATGACATGATCTTGTATTTAAAGAATCCCATAGACTCCACTCCCAAATTACTCAAGCTGATTCAAAACTTTGACAAAGTAGCAGGTTATAAAATTAACCCCCAAAAATCAATGGCTTTTCTATATGCAAACAATGAGAAAAGTGTGGCTGAAATTAGGAAAGCAACTCCATTTGTAATAGCCCCACAAAAAATAAAATACCTAGGAATTAACTTAACCAAAGTAGTGAAGGACCTCTATGATGAAAACTTTAAAATCTTGAAAAAGGAAATCAACACAGAACTTAAAAAATGGCAAAACCTCCCATGCTCCTGGATTGGAAAGATTAACATCGTGAAAATGGCAATACTTCCCAAGGCTATCTACAAATTCAACGCGATACCTATCAAAATTCCACCCTCATTCTTCAAGGAAATAGAGGAGGCAATCCAAAAATTCATATGGAACAATAAAAGACCCCAAATAGCAAAAACGCTCCTCAACGGAAAGAACACTGCTGGAGGAATATCAATACCAAATTTCAAACTCTACTATAAAACCATAGTAATCAAAACAGCTTGGTATTGGCATAAGAACAGACCTCAGGACCAATGGAATAGAATAGAAAACCCAGAAATGAACCTACAGACCTATAGCCATCTAATCTTCGATAAGGAAGCTAAAACAATAGAATGGAAGAAAGACAGCCTCTTCAGTAAATGGTGCTGGCAAAATTGGTTAACTACATGTAGAAAACTAAAGCTAGATCCTTATATATCACCCTGCACCAGAATCAACACCAAATGGATCAAAGACCTTGAACTCAAAGCAGACACTCTGAAAACATTACAGGATGGAATAGGAGAAACCCTAGGTCTCCTTGGCTCAGGCCGAAATTTTCTGAATAGAGACCCGGAAGCACAACGAATCAAAGAACGTTTGGACAAATGGGATTGCATAAGATTGCCCAGCTTCTGCAGGGCAAATGACATAGCTAGCAAGATCAATGGAAAGCCCACCGATTGGGAGAAGATCTTTACTAGCCATAAAACGGACAAGGGTCTCATATCTAAAATATACTTGGAACTCAAAAAATTAAACCACCCAACAACAAATCCTCAAAGAAACAACTGCCCAATAAATAAGTGGGCGAAAGACTTAAAGAGAAGCTTCTCTGAAGAAGAAAGAAGGATGGCCAATAGACACATGAAGAAATGTTCAACATCCCTAGCCATAAAAGAAATGCAAATCAAAACAACATTGAGATATCTCCTCACTCCAGTTACAACAGCAAAAATCAAGAACTCTAACAACAACAGATGCTGGAGGGCATGTGGACAGAAAGGAACCTTACTTCATTGTTGGTGGGAATGTAAACTTGTTCAACCACTTTGGAAAGCAGTATGGAGGTTCCTCAAAAGACTTCACATAGAACTCCCCTATGATCCAGCAATCCCACTTTTGGGTATTTACCCAAATGTTTACAAACAATACCACACTAAAGCTACCAGCACAACTATGTTTATTGCAGCATTATTTACCATAGCTAAGACATGGAACCAACCCAGATGCCCCTCAGTAGATGAATGGATCAAGAAAATGTGGTATGTATACACAATGGAATTCTTTGCCTCCATCAGAAATAATGACATTCCCCCATTTGTTAGGAAATGGAAAGTTTTGGAAAAAATTATATTAAGTGAAGTAAGCCAGGCCCAAAGAAGCATAGGTCCCATGGTTTCCCTTATTTGCAATATCTAGTATAGGTACGAGTCACGCAGAAAAGGTCAGATAATGTGATGTTAGGAAAATGAACCCTTAAATATGTATTTTAATGTTTTCGTTTCTTTCATACATGTGTTTCTAACGCATTTATAAGATTATTTCTTTGTTGCTTTGTATGTCCCTCCCCCACAGTGTAACCCCCGCTTTCACTATATTTGATGTCAGTATAACATGTGGAGGAGATGGGGACAAACAAGTCGTTTAAGGATTCAGGTGGACCTGTTGCAACAATGAGAAGTACAAAATGTCATGTCAAAACCAGCTTTACAATGTCGGTGTGTGTGGGGGAGGGGTTTATAATTGGGTTGGGGGAGGGGGAGGCTGGGAAGGGAGGTGAAGGTTAATCAAAGGAGGAGGCTGCAAAGTTTGGTAAGAAGTGTATGCATTATCCTGCCCATGTAATTGTAGCCCCTCTGTACAGTATGTTCTCAAATAAAATAAAATAAAATTAAAAAAAATAATAATAAAAATAAAAAAAGAAAAGAGACCAGAAAAAATAGAAAAGTAAAAATTAATAAAATACTGTAGACCAATAACAATCTATTAAGAGAAGAAAGTGAATATATTGAGAGAAGGGGAGGGATATAAAGGAGATGTGAAAAACTTAAAAATAAAAATGCTTCAAATATTACATAGGTATAAAGAGGTAGTACTGCTATTAAGGAATTTAAGTCTTAACGGTTTTGAATTCAGTGATAAATTTGTGGATTGAGTGTGTACACAATGGGGGATAGGGTCTAATAGTCATTTAAGGGTTTATCTGAGGATGTGAAGGACAAGAATTAAGTCACATAAAGAAGAACAAAAGAGAGGAGAAGGTGAAAAGGATAAAAAAGGAAGAAAAAAAGATGAAAAGTTCAATAGAGCTAAACAAAAAACAAAAAGATAATTAAAAAAGAATAAAAAAAAAGAAAGAAAACAAAAAAAGAAAGAATAATGCACAATCACGTATCCCTAAAATAAAAATTATAAGAGGAAAAAAAGTTACTGGAAAACATTCTTTTTCAAAAAAGGCAAAAATTAAAGATTAAGAAAAGTTTTAGAAAAGAAAAAAAATTATATAAGGTACCAAAAAAATTAAAAAAAAGAAGAAGAAGAAGAAAAAAAGTTTTTTAATTTGTTTGGGGAGGGTTGAGAAAAATCCTGTATCTCCCTTGGGTATGTAACCAGCCTCTTGTTGGAATCTCTGGTCTGCTTGTGGTCCTGTGGCTTGGTTGGTTTCTTAAGTCAGTTTGTTCAAACAGGCAGAAAAATGCTCTGCTTTACCCAGGATTTGGCGATCATCCTCCCTGGCTAGTTCATTGGGAGGCAGATCTGCTTTGAGTATTGCAAAAGAGGGGATGCAGTGATGTGGCTAGGTTCTTGGTAGAGTTGAGGCCTTTCAACAGAGGGTAGCTTTTCCTGGGGCCTAGTTTGTGAAAAACTCACAGAGCCTATCCTGGAGCCATTCTCAGGATTTCTGTTTACTGATTTTCAATTGATTGTCGAGGCTGCTAGAGGGAGGGGCAGCTTCTGGCTCTGATTACCCAGTGAATAAAGCCACTCCTAGGGCTGGTGCCCTAACTGAATGACTTTTCCCTCGGTGGAGGGGAACCAGCACATCAGACAATTCAAAGTTCTTTATCCCACATGGAAGACGTGAAGTTTATTTTACCAAATGACATACAAGTTGACAGACAGTAAAAGTAAGTCCTTACTCCTGGTCAAGATGTGTTATTAATGTGAAACAAAATTACTTAGCAAAATATCTCACTACTGTGATTATACTTTCAAACTTACCTTACACTTTAATATCAAATCACCTATATTAGCCAATGATTCATTCAAATTACCTGTAATCATTTATGTCTATCCTATCTTCTAGAATTAGGGAGAACTAGAGCTCACACAATTAACTAAAGTGGTAGAATTTGAAAGGATCACAGTTCTGAATCAGTCTAGGAAGGAAAGTATCACCCATATCAACCTACTAGGTAGGGATATTGGAATGCAATCATGATCCCTGCTTTTTGGGATGGGTGCAAAAATTGCTACCCTATAAGTAAAGTAACTTAAACTAGAAAGGATTGGTGGAGTGACTCCAGTGATGGAATACTTGTCTGGCAAACACAACATCAAAACTCAAATCTACTTCCTAAAGATTAAATAAGAAAAGGAAAGAAAGAACAACTCATACTGAGCATGTGTTCAATGTAACGATTTACACTAAATTATTGTAGTTATAAATGCCATCATTTATTTCTAGGTGCACACACATTTTCTGTCAAGACTAAATAAAAAAATAACACCATATGTATAAAGCTTTGGTAAAACACAGGTCTAGCTTACAATGGTGAACACTTAAGTTTGCGTGTGCAGTGGTGTTGCAGGTTTATTAAGTTTTATGGAAGTCCTTCTTTTTGATGAACTTGACATGATGAAATTACCTAACCATACATAACCACACAGTTCACTGGACAGATGCTGCTGATATATATATATATATATATATATATATATAGCGCAAACATGGATGCATTTATATTTTAAGTGACATGTAAATAAAAATAAAAAAATTATAATGAATAAATTTAGTCTACAGATAACTTTTCCAAAGTATTACTTTGCCTGAACCAGTTCATGTCTTAAAGTCTCCAATGCTATATCACACTTATATGGTTGCTGATCCCCTTCAGCTTTTTTATGATATTGTTTTTTCTTTGTTTTTCAGGTGAAAAGCCTACCAATAAATATACTTTCATGACATTCCTTTCTTTAGAAAATGAGAAGCATGTTGTGATATCTGGCTCGTTATGTATCATCAAAATATATTTTTTTTTATAATTTCAAGTACCTATTGTCTTAGATCTCACTCATTCTCTTCCAATAGTACCTATGGGAAGGAGAAAATGAAGGATAATTCTGTTACTTTGGGAGTTTCTGTTATTAATAACTGCAATAAATATGAAAATTAAACTCTGAAATTATTTAGAGAGGTAACTTGAATTTTACCATTCTACACACTCATGTTACTCCCCCAACTAAATCACAGAACTTAAAATAAGTAACATTTTTAGCTGGGTGCCAGTGGCTCATGCCTGTAATCCTAGCTACTTAGGAGCTGAGATCTGAGGACAATAGTTCAAAGCTAGCCCTGGCAGAAAATCCATGACACTCTTACTTCAAATTAGCCTTGATCTGAAGAGCCCAGGGACAGCGCACAGTCCCAGAATTCAAGCCTCTTGACCAAGAAAATTAAAAAGAAAAAAAGGGGGAAAAAGTAATATTTTAAAGCTAATGTGCATATATACACAAAATTTGTCTCGAAATAAAACTATAACAGCCCCTGGACTGGCAAAAAAAAAGAGATTAAAATGAAATTGCCTTCAATAATTCATTTAGATTACCTATACTGAGGGCAGGCTACTGGAACTCACATCACTAATTACATACACAAATATGTAAAACATGACAAATGAAGAAAAACAGTAATAAATATGTAATGCAGACTTATATGGTTAGGTATTTTTAATGCTTAAGGGCTATGAAGTGATTGTGTGATGACCTAAAATTTAAGAAATTGGTAAGGTCAACTAAACTTTGGGTCAACCATAGCTGATAGTTTAAGTAAAACGGGGCCACAATAGTGTGTCCTGTTTTACCAAAGTGAAAATAGGCCAATATTTGGAAAGCCACTTTTTGGACATGTGGTTGGAGTGGCAATTACTGCAGTTTGTTCAACTGTCAATAGAAAACTACAGGTTTAGCGCAATGATAGAAATCTTTCAGGGATCTGGTAGATTTTCCCTCTGTCTTTCTGTCTTCAATTTCCCTTTTATTCTGAGAGCTAAAATATCATTACTGGAAGCCTGTCTAAATTGTGCCTTTGGCAATTAACAGATAGTCAGTCTATCAAATGCCCAAATAAAAGAGAATGGGAACAGGTCTACATTGAGCACTCACAGTAGACGGATCTCTGGACTTTCTCAGGAAGAGCCTTATGCCATTGTAGGATGCATAGGGCTGAATAATATGCAAAATAGACACCATAGATTGAAAGTATTCTGCTAAGTTGACACTTGAGATATCAGATGTTTTAACTGCATTGTATTGATTTTTATGAATCAGTTAATCAGATTCTTCATACCATACGATGTTACTAGACTGTAAAATGCATGCTTATTGCATTTCCTTTGTATAACATATAGTATGTTTTGAAATTTGGTATAAAATATTCGTCTTTTCATTTATTTATTTTTAATATGGATTACTTTAGTTCTCAAGTGTAGGGAAATGCCCTGGAACTTTGTAATTTGATGTCTTATATAATTTATTTTTTTAATTCTTATTTATTGTCTATTGCAGCACCGGCTATATGTAATTTAAACTGTAGTTTTCTTCAAGTGTATCATCCTACACTGAAGTTTTTTCTTACAAGCTTTCTAATAAATATATAATCTATTCAATTTTGAAAAGTACTGCTGTACCTCCCACTTATTTGTGGCATTTCTGAAATCCAAGTTCCTCTATGTTTCAGGGTGGACACTTTTGCCTGTAACAGTTTTGTTATTAAATACATAGCATCTGGCTACTTAGGGAACAAAGGATGTGAAGCTGCAGTATACGAATAAAGAACGTCCAGGTCAATTCAAGGGCAACTCATATACTCCCTGTGTTAGTGAATAGGAGCAAGAAAAGAAATTCTTATACATGAAGGTGAATGGGAGGGTGTGCACATAAGTATTCACTTATTTATCTGTTGTTATAGTTTTACATATTCACTATTATTAAACTATATGTTATATATATTTAAATATATATATGATCTATTTCATATATATATATATATATATATATATATATATATATATGATCACAATTTCCAAAATCCAGAGAACCACAACCATGGGCATTGCTTTCCTATGTTGTTCTCTGGGTAATAAGAAGGAAACCTGGTATTGTACTGTGGTAGAGAAATAACTCAGAGATTCAATCATTTTTCTTTCAATATGTTGCCTGTTCCTACATCTAAAATTAGGAAGTCTGATAATACATAATACATGTTATAATACATTTAATATATAATACAATATATAATATATTCTATATTATAATATATTATATAATAACTGACAGTATTATATATTTATAAGAAAAATATAACAAACGTATCAATGTCCATACTTTCCTAGCCATGGTTAGGTTCAGTAGAGTTAGAGGCATTATATCTCAACAGGAAAAGTCTACTGAAGTTCTAATGACCTTGAGCTAGATAAGGAGAATTTATGTAAAAGGAGCCTCTCTTCAATTATGAGAAAAGATAAGTTTGGAAGTTTTTTCTTTTGTTTTATTTTTTTGTTTTTATTTAGGCCGGACAATGCGCCTGAACTCTGGGCCTGAGCACTGTCGCTCACCTCTTAAATTCAAGGCTAGTTCTCTACCATTCGAGCCATAGCAGCATTTCTGGCTTTTTCTGCTTATGTGGCACTGAAAAATCGAACCCACGGTCTCATGCATGCAAGGCAAGCACTCTACCACTGAACCACATTCCCAGCCCAAGTTTAGAAATTTTTGAGAAGAGGAATTTGGCATTTGCTTTGCATCCTTGATTAGTAAAAAATAGGTATCATTTTGCTCCAAATTTTGTCTCCTTTTATGATCGCTAAACAGTTACACATGATCATCATTCCATCACATATCTTTAAGTCCTTTGATTTCTTTTATCATTATTGTTTCTTGTTGTTTTGCTGATCCTAAAGCTTGCACTCAGGGCCTAGGCATTGTCCCTGAGCTCAAGGCTCATGCTCTACCACTTGAACCACAGCACCACTTCTGGCTTTTTCTTCCTGGGCTTGCTTTGAATCATAATATTCAGATCTCAGCCTCCCGGGTAGCTAGGATTACTGGTGGGAGCCACAAGTGCCCAGAAAGTCACTCTCTTTTAGATATTATTCTAAAAGCCTCCTATCCAAGGTTACTCCTAAGATAGTAAATGGATCTATGCCAATAGTTCCTTCATACTCTCATCTACTGTTATGGCTATGGTGTATCTTTCCATTGTATCCTGAACCTACTTCACTGTTCTCTTCCTAATCCGTGATTCTAGATGTATTACTAATAATTACCTAATTTTGTGGCTATAAACCCTAAATTACTTACCTATTAATTTAATTTAATTTTTTCAATATGTTTGTTGTTCTGTACAAATCTGAGCTTATATTCACCTCTTGAATCTATCTCTTGGCATGACCATAGCCTGGGCCTATTCTACCTTAAATGCAAGAGGTTAGCCAAAGAACAGCCTACAGTATTCCTGCGTAGGAGTCAGGACAGGTAGCTGTGTGCCTGAAAGAAGCAATGCATTCCTGACATGAGAAGGGGTGAGAGAGACAACAGCCTAGAGAGCAAACTGGCAGTCACAATATTTAACAACTTCTCCTTTGGGGAAACTGACCTCCTGCAAAGTGGCAGTGAGATAACTTACCTAGTGAATTTTTTTTATGAAGGAAGTTTTCATGTCTCACTACATAACTCCCTTGTAATCAAAGAGAGGGTCAATCTTTTGTTTACTCCTTAGGCCCAGTCTCAGTTTATCTCCATCTTAGACTTTGCTCAGACTCTATTCCTAACAGAAGGTCCTTGATGAGGAGGAAAGTGTGATCTCTTGGTTTCTGATTGGCCCTTTGGGACCTGAGGCCACTTTTAGTTTTCAACCTGTTCCTTCTGACAATGGGAAAGCTGATTCTCTGAATTGTGCCCTAGTATCAAATCTCTTCAGAGAAAGTCAAGGAATGACAGATTCTGTCTGAGGGAGTGAGTTTCTCCATTTCCAAAGAGGTCAATTAATATCAGATTCTGAGACCCAGGTGGAAGTTCTTTACCAGATCCTCCAAACTGGTGGACGTTAGCTCAGACTCCAAGCCATCCTCATATTCTCCAGCTCTTTCTCATGAACCAAAAGGTTACAGGAGTTTAGTTCAGAAACAAGGAGAAATGAGAGTAACAAAAGAACCATTGGCAGTGTGAGGAATTAGAAACTTTTGGTGAAAAAAAGGGCTCAGAAAATCTAGAATCAGGGAGCTGGGAAGGTGGGTGAGTGGTAGAGATCTTGCCTTGCATGCCTGAGGCCCTGGGTTTGATTCCTGAACACCACATAAGCAAAAAGAAAAAAGGTGGAAATGGCGCTGTGGCTCAAATGTTAGAGCACTAGCCTTGAGCTGAAGAGCTGAGGGACAGCGCCCAGACCCAGAGTTCAGGCCCCACAACCGGACCCCCCCCCCCAAAAAAAAGAAAATCTAGTATCACTCACATCATTTGGGAATCACATCATAAGATTAGGGAATAAAAGTAATAAATTACTACCTAAATTACTAACTCCACTACTCTACATTACAAGTGTTCTGTCAAAAGTTAGCTGTCCTAGCTCTATTTTGATCAGGAAAACGGAGCACAGTCTTTCCTCACAAAGTTCTACTGAGTATCTTTATCCATACCCCAGGTTGTTCTTACTCTCTACTTCTCTGTTACTTTCCTTTGCTGGATTCAATCAATGACACTTGAAAGTGTTAGCATCTTCAGACATATAATTACACTTTCTTCTAATCCATTTGTTATAAAGTAAAACAAATTATGGGGAAACGTATATCTATGGTACATTTTCTTCCATGGCATATTTATTTGATGTTATTAAGTATTATTTTAATAGTTTCATTGTTAAAACTTGAGAAAAATGTTTTACTATTAGCAGTAATTAGTTTCACATGTTTTTGTATTTTTCCATGTCTGTGAATTTGTTAAGCTTCTAAAAGCGTCGTTTTCCCCAACTGTTGCCTTCTTAAAATTGGTTCAAATTATAAACTATATATGATGGTCCTCTATGTGTTCATTGATATATTTAAATTTTGATCTAATATCCACATATTATAGGATATCTTCACCCTATTGTAACTGGTCTGAAAATCAATATGGACATTCCTCATTAAAGCAAAAACACAATGCCACAAAACGTAGTGAAAGTAGGATTAGGAATATATTCAAAATATTTAGCAATGATACAGTAGAAACATTCACTTCTCATATACCAGAACATGTTCACAGCTATGAATAGCACATTTTCTTCATTCCCTCTTTCTGGTGCATCTAGGTTGATTACACAGCTTGGTTGCTGTGAATATTGCTGCCATGAACATGGATCTTCATGTTGATTTATATTCCTTCAATATGTATCCAAATGCGGTAAAGGACATCAACATATCTGTCTTTTTGATATTGTGTAAACTTCCATTAAGATATCCCTATGGTTTGCACTAGTATACAATGCCACAAAACCAAATATAGTTCCTGATTTATTTCAGCCTCTCCAGCATTTTATTTATTTGAGTGGTGATAGCTATTCTGGTGTGTAAGATAGGATCTCAGTGACTTTCCTCTTTATTTTCCTTCTTATTTTCTTTTTGGATATGAATCTCAAACATTTCATTTATTTATTAAACACTACATTTTCCCTTCATTCCTGATTAGTGTCTTTCTTTTTCTTTTGGTATTTGATCGATTTTTAAGATTTATAACATTTTATTTTTTCCCATTACAAATACTCATTTTAGTATAAAGATTTTTTTTCATTACAATTGTGCACAATTAACTAAAAACAACAGATTGTACATTTTTATCACTGGATTTTTTTTTGTATTTACAGCCAGGAAATTGTTTCAATTAAGATGCTGAACTTCTTTCACTGATATACTGACAAGTATAGTATCTCATATTGGCCTAAACTGATCTCAGAATTAACAGGCACAGCCTGGGCCACCACAGTCTGGGCTAAGTAAAACCACTAACACAGCACAAACTGCATTTAAAGAGAGCAAAGTGCTTCATAAATGTTAGAAGAAAGACTTCACCTTCATGAAGCAAATGTTGAAGTTCATAAGCAGACCTTAGGAATCTGAATATCAAGAAGATCAAAGGATAAAAGTATTTAGAAGGACAACTTTAGAACTCAAAATTGGGGAGGTGGGACTAACAATAGATACCAAAACTCAATGCTGAAGGGCAAGAGTATTTACCCCAAACCTCAGCTGTGTCTGACTCTCTCACATAACACACACACACACACACACACACACACACACACACACACACACACACACACACACACACACACATACACACACACGCCTAGTGAGAAGTTTTTGCCAAAGTACAGGCAATCTAGACTTAAACTCCAAATACTCTGAAAGTATCCATTGTGAAGACCTTTACTGAAAGTACCCGTTGTAAGTAGACTTTTACTGAAAGTTAGAACTCAGGTTCCTGGAAAAAACGTGAAATATCACAATAACGTTCTGCCCATAACTCCCCTAGCAATAGCCATCAGCGGATGACAGGAAGTACCTAAAGCTACAGATTTTTTTTTAATTTTTAATTTTTTTTTTTACTTTTTTATTGTGAAAACATTGTACAGAGGGGTTACAATTACATGGGAAAGATAATGAGTACATTTCTTATCAAGCATTGTAGCCTCCTCCTTTGTTTCAACCTCCCATCCCTTCCCATCCTCCTCCCTGCCCCCTCATGGAATCGTCCTCCCCCCTTCCCCTCCAACAAAGTTGTAAAGTTCGTTTTTCTCCATAAGAACTTCTACATCTCATTGTTGCAATGGGTCCACCTGTATCCCTATTTAATCGTTTTGTTTTTTTTCCTTCTCCTCCACAAATTATTGTTTATTGCTTAGCCTGCACTGGATAGCTAATAAGATTGTTATAAGATTACCCAGTTAACTGAAGGGTCAGGGCTCTCAACTCTGACCCACTGCAATGGTGACAGTTGTGAGTCCAGGCTCGAGCTTGCAATAAATGTCTCCAATGTGGTCACATGAGACTGGCTTCGTGGTGGTCTTTGGGGATCGTTATCTATGCACAAAACTAGTGTACACAGAGAACCCCAGGGGCAGCTGTATCTGGGACAATGAAGCTTTTTTCCTCTTCTTTTTAGATAATCAATCAAGATGTTGCAGTTGGCTCCACAGCTACTCCACACCTGAGCAGGAGAGCTTTGTGTACCCCTGGATTTCTGTGTAAGAATGCAGTTTGTGGTCCTCTAGGCAGGGATCGCCAAGCTGAAATGGGGGTATGCTTTGCCTGGAAGATGGCACCCTGTGAGCTCTGCATTCATGGTGAAGCAGCCTGGAAAGTCCTGTGAACATCTCCGGGATGGCCTCTCATTGGCTTGGAGACATTGACTCCTGTAGTTGGACATGGCAGGAGGCAGGAGGAGAGCAGGAATCCAGAAGATGGGAGAGGCACAGAAGCAAATGTACCTCTCCATTGAGACTCCTCGGCTATTCTAAGGAGGTTCACAACCCACACGTGGCAGCCACTGTACAGGTCTGCAAAGGCCCTAATTGTCTGGAGCAGTTCCTGATCATGATCCAGAGCTGGAACTTCCCAAGTGGCCCTGAGCTTGGCTGGGCTGGAGCAGAGCCTACCAGCCATACTACCTCTGCCCTTCTGTGTATAGCCTCCTAGCAACTGCCCAGGCTACAGCACCCACAACAGGCCACCTCCTTGGGGCAGGCTGAGGCTGTGCTGACAATTCCTGGTGCCTGCTTCAAGGCAAGAGCCAGGCCTAGCCCACAGCAGAGCTGGCCCTCACTTCCAAGCGCATCAAGGGAGGCATGACAACCACAGGCCCAACCTTGCTGTCCTCACTGCCCCTAGAGGTTACCTATAAGTCCCTGCCTTTGTTCTTGAAATTCTTCATGCATTGGTTGTCTCATTTTTCATTATCTGTTTGGCTGGGACTGGAGACTTCTTCCTCTCCTCACCAAACAAACAAGCCCTAGCAAATTCACCCCAAATTCAACACCTCACAGACACTCCCCAGAACCTATCTGCCTTTAGGGCTGCTGCTGCATGAGCTCTTACCCAACTGCCTCTTCCTCCCTTCACAACCTCTGTCAGGGCCTCCCCACCATCCTCTCCCCACCGCCCTTAGCCCCAACCAAAGCTTGGCCTCCCCTGTGACCTCCTCCCTCTCCACACAGACCCCATTCCCAAGCCCAGCAGGGCCCCTGCTCTAGGGAAAAGAACTTTGGGCCTGGCACAGCAGAATCAAAGCTGTCACAGTGTGAAGCCTGCTGAGAATTGGAGGCAGCATAGGTCTCTGATAACTGTCTTTCACTTACACATGTATTAATGTATTAATTTGGTATTTAATATTGGCTCTCATAACTTCTTATTAAGCCTTTGCAAAATAGCTAGTAGAAGTATAGTCCCAAATTCGTATTGTCTCTTGTTTAATTCTTCCGAGATTCAGAGATATTTTAAGTAGATATAAGCATCAGAAATTCTCATTTACATAACAGAGTGTTATTCAGAAAATATTTGCTTATGCATCTGTTATCAATTATTTCCAAGACTAGAAACTTTTAAAGTTCCAAATATTATAGGAAGATCTTTGATTCATGTTGAATGGATGTGAGTAGGTTGAGCTGTTGCATACATTCATGTGTATGTGTATGTGTGTGTGTGTGTGTGTGTGTGTGCGCGCGCGTGCGTGCGTGCGTGTATGGGGGGTTATATGTATCATTGAAATCAAGGACAAGGAACTTTTTTTCCTTTTTGTGAGATATGCATTATGGTGTTTCTATGTTGGTGGTAAGCTCTGATTTCTTGCTTTTGCCTGATGTGCACATTCCAGCTCAATTTTTCAATTAAACCTTCTTATTTAATTTTGAGCATATGGTGATCTGATATTGCTTTGTCTTTAATTTGTCATCTAGGATCTTCTTTTCCTCTTTAACTATTAACATTCAATATAAATTTTACCTCCTGACTGTTTTTCCCCTTTAATTTGCATCTTGAAATAAGAATTATAAGACCTTTGATCTCTGTATTCATGAAAAAAAACATTTTGAATTTTCTGTTTCATGTAATAACACCTGGACACATTTGTTAGCAACAAGATCTTAAAATTTATTTTGTAGTTTTAGTTTAAAAACCCTCCTCCATGTTTTTAGTATAGGGAAACAAACACTTCCTAGTATCAATGATAAGAGTTTTATTCAATAAAATATCAGATAATTCATAATTTTGAATATGTCTAGTGGCAATTGAATACATTTGCTCAATAGATTTGCTTGATAGACCTGTGCACAAACGTACCACTCATAAGAGCTGAGAAGGTGGATCAGTTGTAGACAGCTTACCTTGAATGCACAAGACCCTGGGTTTGATTCCTCAGCACCACCCAAGCAGAAAAAGGTAGAAGTGGTACTGTGGCTCAAGTGGTAGAGCACTAGACTTGAGCTGAAGAGCTGAGGGATGGCAACCAGGCCCAGAGTTCAGCACCACCCACAAATTAAATCAATAAATAAAACAAATACTCAAGTACATTAATTTCAAAGATTAATTACCATTTTAGTTAGGGGCAGGTTGCCAAGATATAGCAGACCTTTGTCACAAAGCTTTAAGAAGGATTCAATACCTGACAAGTACTAAAAACAAAAAGTAAAAATTTAGATCTGACAACATATAGTATCGCCACACAAAGAGAAAGAGATACTAAGAATGAAATACTTTTTATAACATTTCTTAAGAGATTCTGGTTCTACATTAATTATCATATAATGTGACCTTCAAAAACTCCAGGTGAACCTAAGTCTTAAGGACCTCTACAAAAACTGGAATAGAGAATCATCAACCTGGATTTTCAAATGGTTTTTGTTAAGGTAGTGTATATACAGATCACCATTTTATAAGTCGCTAATGAGTTCACTTCTTGTTTGACAATCTCATCACTTTGTTCTCTCTCTGGTTTTCCATCCTGTCCCTGTCCACAAGTTTAGCTCATTGTGAATATAATATGTACAGAGTACAACTGCTGCATTGGTTTGCCTTTTCTCCTTGAATTTCTGTGGCTCCTTCAATGTCCATAAAAGGATAAACAAGAACAGAAAAACCCCTCTTGTTTCCAATTCATGGAATTCATTTCAATATAAATACTAGTAGTTTTATGAGAGTGTCAGACTCAGTCCACTCATCCTGAACACTTATACTTCCTGCACCTAGTCATAACTCCCACTGGATTCATAGGTCCACAAAGTAATTCTTTTCACTTTCCACACAGGAAGAACCTGAGTGTCAGAAAGATTAACTAACTTACTGGAAATAATGGGCTGAGCATATTGGCTCAGATCTGAAGATCATAGTTTGAAACTAACTCAGGTTGACATATCCATTACATGTTTATCTCCAGTTTGAGGCAACCTGGACATCAAAGTAACCCATCCTAGCTACAAGAGTCTGGATATCCAGAGCCACAGAGAGAAGTTGGAAGAGCATCAGCAAATGCTCTTGCCCTATTCTAGGGAGTGGCTTGGTGCCAGCTTAGGGTATAGTTTCACCAGTGAAGGGGAGTAAAACAGGAGTGGTTATTTAAAAAAGCACTGGTCTGAAGCCACAAAATAAGGACCCCAGTCTGTGTGGACCAAAAAGTCTCTACCATGAGGTTCTTTTGAAATTAACAGGCACGATTTTAGATTTTTGCAGAGTGGGATGGTGTATAGTTTCAGGCAATGTCTACTATGTCAGGAAATCCAGTCTGCTCTTTCACATGTTACCCAATAGCCAGGTTTCAACATAAATGACTTCAATGAGATTGTTAAAATTATACTGTGACTTTTACCTCTAATGAATCAAAATTCGAGCAAATGATTTCTGACTTCCAGATGTTCACACAACATTTCTCATGATCTTTTCTACTAGTTTTGTCTTTATTATTGATGTTTATACTACTTTTTTGTTGTTGTCTTTTGTGTGTATATTCCATTTTTAGGGCTTGAACTCAATGTTTAATTGTCTCTGTTGTATTTTGTGCTCATGGCTTATGACACGCCATTCCTTGAGCCACATCTTCACCTTCTGCTTCCTGCTAGATAATTGGAGATAAGTTTTCACATTTTTGTCTGTTTGGACTGGTATTGAACTAAAATATTCAGGACTTAGCATCCTCAGTTTGTATGATTCTACACATGAACAGCTAACACCAAACTTTCCTATACTGTTATTTTAATTATGTGTTAGAAGAAAGTGGAAGTATATTTGTGCTGTGTGCAATTTTCAAATACAAGTTTGAATCAATTTGATATAATATAATTGTTACCAATTTTAAGTGAAATCAAAGAATATTACACATTCCAAAGAAATATAATTGAAAAAGTGCATAATCATTTTCTTTAAACATGTAATGGAACTATGAATTTCTTTCACTTTACAATTCATGTTTGATATAACATTAATTAGCAGACTTCCATGACTAAAAGTAAATATATTAATTTTATACTACAAGAAGCAAAGTTATTATAGTTAAGAATAGATATATCACCATAGCCAGAAGAAAAGTTTTTGAGCATTCTCACTATAAAGAAGTGTTACATGCAAAAATTAATGGATATGATGTAGCTTGATCATTAAACAACATATAAATGAATGGGATTACCACTCCATACTTCATAAATGTGTAAAAATTAATTATATAGCTAGGCGCCAGTGGCTCATGCTTGTAACCCTAGCTACTAAGGAGGCTGACAAGTGAGAATCATATTTATTTTTTATTTTTTATTTTTTATTGTGAACATACTGTACAGAGGGCTTACAATTACATGGGCAAGATAATGAGTACATTTCTTATCAAGCATTGCAGCCTCCTCCTTCGTTTACCCTTCACATCCCTTCCCAGCCTCCCCCGCCTGAACACCCAATCCTCCCCCCCACACCAAAGTGGTAAAGTTCGTTTTCGACATGACAACTTGTACTTATTGTTGTAATGGGTCCACCTGTATCCTTAAACGACTTGTTTTTCCCCTTCTCCTCCACAAATTATACCGACATCAAATATAGTGAAAGCAGGGGTTATACAGTGGTGGAGGGACATACAAAGCAACAAAGAAATAATCTTATAAATGTGTTAGAAACAAATGCATAAAAGAAAAAAACATTTACAATACATATCTTGTAATACTTGTTTGGTCAAGTTGGTCAAAATCACTCCATGAGTATTTCTTAAAAATATATCCAATTTAAGAGGTCAAATACATATTTTGTCCTGACAGTCATCTTACAGCAATAACTTACTACATAATTATATGTGTATCTTCTTAACTAACATATACTAAGAGCTGAAAGTGATCTCTTTTATCTAACTTAATGATGTAAATGCTTTGATTATGATGATGTTATTATTTGACAAATAAAATGTACAGAAGGGTGGTTCCACTGAAATGACAGGACGGAACATTGATAAATAACAACATTGCAACACAGCTCTTTTTAGCCTCACTCTGTCTACATTGGCAAGCAACATTGCAACAGCACACACACACACACACACACACACACACACACACACACACACACACATACACCCACATGTGTGCACATGTACACACACATATACATGCATGCCAAATTCAGGGCTCATTGTACAAAAAAGTTCAAATAAAATATTAGTGATTAGGAAAAATGATAATTTAACTTATTACAAAATAATACATAATCCAGTCACCACGGTTGTTACATTTTACCTGTCTCTCCACATGTGACCACTTAATTTATTTTTAGTTCATTCATTCATTCATTCATTCTTTCATTCATTAGTTTGGAGGTAATGCTAGAGCTTGAACTCAGGGCCTGGCTCTGTCCCAGAATTTGTTATTTTTTTTGTTTTAGTTTTCTCAAGGCTAGCATTTTACTGCTTATACTGCAGCGCCATTTCTAGATTTTGTTGGTTACTTTCAAATGAGAATGTAATGGACGTTTTTTGTCTGGTTTCAAAGCACAATCATCAGATTTCATCTTTCTTATTAGGTAGGATTAAAGACCTGAGCCACCCGTGTGGCTCCTACTTTTTCCTGTACTTATGTAAGGCACATACTTAGATATTAATTTAAAACTGAGAATATAGAAGCAAGATGTACAGTGATGATATTATCCTGTCAGAAATTCAAGTTAGTAATGTAAATTTCTTCTTAAGATCATACACAAAAATACTTAAGAAGAAATCTGATGATGATGATGATGATGATGATGATGTGTGTGTGTGTGTGTGTGTGTGTGTGTGTGTGTGTGTGTGTGTGTGTGTGTGTGTGCGTGTGTGTGCTGTTGCAATATGTTCCACAAATAAGCACTGTGCAGGGGTGTCCAGCCATTCACAGTTATGTCATGAATATCTGCCTTGAGATACCAACTCATTGACAATGTCTAGGTGTCCACTCTAGGCTTCCAGATGAACAGGGGTATACTCATCCTCATCCCTAGTATTCATATGAGTGGCCTTTTTGGAAAGTTGTCTCTGCACTGTAGTAAGCTGCAAGACAAGCACTCTACCACTGAGCCACCTTCCCAGCCCAAGGATTAAGATTATTCTCTTTATGTAGGCGACTAAAATGTATTTACTAATTTCTATATATAAATATTATTTCCGTCTCTTTTAAAAAATTAAAAAATTGTTTGCTCTGTAAATTGATTAGAAGCATGGTTTTTGTGGCTAGTTCGGTCATTGCACATCTATATCTCTTCCTCTTTCTCTTTCATGGTTCTTATAGACAATATGGTTGCTCCATAATTATCCTAATTTATTTTGCTTTTATATTTTTGGTTGCATCATTTCACCTTCTGCTCTGCCATTTCCCAAAACAGCACCACACAAATAGAAAAATCCAGAAGTGGTTCTATGGCTCAAGTGGTAGAGCGCTTGCCTTGATTTGAAGAGCTAAAGGACAGTGCCCAGGCCCAGAGTTCAGGCCCCACAACTAAGTTAATAAAAAAAAAATCTAAATACTTGATAATTCTACTAACAGATCTGACTGAAATCAGGTGAATTACACTTTTCCTGTACAATGAAGGAATATGTCCAGGCTAGGAAATCAACTAGAGAAGGCAGGCAGATTGTATCTGTGACAAAACTATGTGGAAAATGGAATCGCGGATTACTTACTGGTGATTCACTTGCAGTTGAACCATGATTCTGAACTATTGCTTGCTGATTGTGAACTATTGCTTTGATCATTATATTCTCCAAGAAGAAAAAGTGAAATTTAATTGATAGCAAAGGACTACTAATACATTTTGACTTCTCATTAAGCATCTTCAATCATCAAAATCACCTGAAGACAATAGACAGGACTATTTGTAGATGAAAACAAGTGTATTAAAAAAAAAAAAAAAAAAAAAAAAAAAAAAAAAAAAACAAGAATTGGGAGTTCCGGGAAGATGGCGGAGGAAAAGCTGGAGTCTAAGTAAGCTCTCCAATAAAAAGCAGATTTAGAGTTCCAGTGAACAGTCCTAAGCCAGAGAATTACAAGAAGTGTGCCATCACAGGATAGAGAGCTAGGCCAGAGAGGGGAAACCCAGGCAAGTAGACACTTTTGAGCTCTTGCCAGCAGCCGCCGCGGGGGTGGCAGCAATGGCGATGGTGGGCAAGCGCAGGAGCCTACCTGAGTCACAGAGAGTTCCAGGACGAAGGAGCCAGACACTGCAGGTGAGCAGATTCTACTCAACACAAGCAAGAACCGACAAAGAGCGGACATCTTCATCCTGCAGTTTGCAGAACAGAGACGATCCAGGAACCAAGACTCAGTGTGAGTAGAAGCCTGACATCCTCACTCCTTCTCAGGGAGCAGAGGAGGGAAGGCCACCCCCCCCCCCAGCACCGGAGATCTCCATCTTGGATACCGACAAAGCTCGGAGGAGCTGCTAGCTCTAACTCAGGCCTTCGAATAAAATTAGTCATTTAGCAGGTAACAAGAACTTAATGGCAGCATGACCTGCCAGACTCAGCTCCACCCAGGGAAAAGTCACCCAGCTCCGGCGCCAGCCCTTGGAGTGGCTTTCTCCACTGGGTAATCAGAGCCAGAGGCTGCCCCTAACTCTAGCAGCCTGGGCAATCAATTGAAATTCAGTAAACAGAAACCATGAGAATGGCTCCAGGCTGGGCTCTGTGAGTTTTCACAAACTAGCCCCCGGGAAAAGCTAGTGTTTGTTGAAAGGCCTCAATTCTAACCAGAACCTAGCCTCATCACTGCTTCCCCCTCTTTTCTGACACTCAAAGCAGATTTGCCTCCCAATGAACCAGCCTGGGAAGAGGATCGCCAAATCCTGGGTAAAGCAGAGCATTTTTCTGCCTGTTCGAACAAACTGACTTAAGAAACCAACCAAGGCACAGGACCACATGCAGACCAGAGACTCCAACAAGAGGCTGGTTACAGACCCAAGGGAGATACAAGACTTTTCCCACTCCTCCAAAAATAATTAAAGAACTTTTTTTTTTTTCTTTCGTCTTCTTCTTTTTTTTCATTTTTTATTTTTGGTACCTTCTATAAATTTTTTTTCTAAAACTTTTTTTTTTAATCTTCAATCTTTGCCTTTTTTGAAAAAAAATTGTTTTCCAGAAACTTTTTTTTCCCTCATATAATTTTTATTTTACGAATAAGTGAGTGTGCGTTTTTCTTTCTTTTTTGGTTTTCTTTCTCTTTTTTTTGTCTTTTTAAATTATCTTTTTGTTTTTTGCTTAGCTCTACTGAAATTCTCATCTTTCTCTTCTTCCTTTCTTATCTTTTTCACCTTCTCCTCTCTTTCGTTCTTCTTTATGTGACTTAATTCTTGTACTGCACATCCTCAGATAAACCCTTAGATGACTATTAGACCCTACCCACATTGGGTAGACACTTAATCCACAAATTTATCACTGAATTCAAAACCGTTAAGACTTAAATTCCTAAATAGCAGTACTACCTCTTTATACCTATATAATATTTTAAGCATTTTTATTTTTAAGTTTTTCACATCACCTTTATATCCCTCCCCTTATCTCAATAAATTCACCTTCTTATCTAAATAGATTGTTATCGCATCTACATAATGTTATTAATTTTTACCTTTCTATTTTTTCTGGTCTTTTATTTTCCCGTTCCCTTTCTTCTTTTATTCACTCTCTCTACTTTCATCCTACCCAACCTATTTCCTGCTTTGAGATTAGGACTTAGTTAACTCTCCCTGAGCCTCCCCACATCAATCTATTCCTATTTTTTATCCACATCTCTCCCTAACCCTAATCATTACAGGTCTTCCAAATTCTTTGCGGTTCGTAGCCCATTAATGTATTTTTGTTTGATGTTGAATAGATGGATCTATCGAACTAAATTGTATCTGTAGACTGACTGTGCAAATTCAGACTTGGGTTGATGCTTGCCTTAGGATAGTGTTCTAGCACAAAACTGGTGCTATTTTTACCTCAAATGGGCAGAGTAAGCCGGAAAAACACAAGAAAAATTGCAAATCCGGTTATCTAAATTCCCAACTTTGATAATCAGGGGACAGAACAGATAATGAATAATCCAAAGGAAAATTCACAAATAGCTCTACAGACACTGCTGGCAACATGAGAAATGAAAAGATTGAAAGCATACAAAGGACTCTGTATTGTAGAGAGCTGCGAGAGGCCGCACCTGGAAGATGGCGCCGGCTTCCGCCCTCCACCTTCCCGATGGCGAGTGCTCTCGTGGTAAACAACTCCTTATATGGCTAAGGCAAAGAATCTGGCTTGCTTCCATGCACATGAACCTATTGGTGGTTCCCACGTGGTGTATCAGGGTTGGCTACCCAGTGGGTACTTAAGGCTGTGGGGAATTCTCCCCGGGGTTGGGGTCAGAAGATTACTCAAAGGTCCTGAATAAACTGCAGAGAGAAGAGTCCGGTGTCGCGTCTTCCTTGCTGGTCAAGGCGGTAGCGACACTGTATGAACGTGTAGGGAGAGCCAGGAGGCAATCCAAAAGTTCATACAGGAATATCATAAGCGTGAGGAAGCTACTCAAAAACTGATACATGATTTGCATAAGCAGCTTGAGAATACTCAAATAGAAAGGCAGGAACGGCATTAGCAGGCTGAGAACACTCAAAGAGAACTACAGGAAAAGCACAAACGGGAGGAAGCTAATCAAAGAGTAATACAGAAATTGAGACAGCCGGAAGAGAATACACAAGATCACTAAAGGCATACATGGAATCCATTAACAAAGAGCTGAAGAAAGTCAGGGATACCACAAAGGGAATGATGAATGGAACCCAACAGAAGGAATGGGAATCCAAGGAAACCATAACCAAACAACCAAGTGATCTGAGAATAAACACTGAACATCAAATTAAGGAGGTAAAGAAGATTGAATCTCAGGGCTTGAAGATAGCCTAGATATTATAGAGAAAGAACATACAACCATCCAAGACAAGTCCAAGAAATATGATAGATCTATCCAACACTTGGAAGACACCATCAGAAGGCCTAATCTAAGGGTAATGGGTGTAGAAGAGCACCTAGAAACAAGAGTTAATGGCCTAAGAAAATTGTTTAACAGGATCCTAGCAGAGAAATTTCCAAACATGCAAAGAGATAGACCTATTCAGATACACGAAGGTTTTAGAACTCCAAACAGACCAGACCAGAATAGGACATCCCACCATGACATCACAATCCACAGGATCAACATAGACCAAGGAAAAGATCCTTAAAGCCGTCAAGGAGAAAAGATTGATCACCTATAAAGGTGAACCAATTAGAATCACCTCAGATTTCTCAGCAGAGACAATCAAAGCCAGAAGAGCCTGGAATGTTGTATGCCACGCCCTAAAAACAAACAACTATCAACCAAGAATATTGTACCCAGCTAAACTCTCCTTCATAAATGAAGGCCAAATAAAAACCTTCCATAACAAAGAAAAATTGAAACAATACATCTCCACCAAACCAGCCCTACAAAAGATTCTTAAAAATGTCCTACACATAGAAAACCAAGGAGACCACAATAAATGCCAAGAAACTGCACCCAAACTGAGAATCCAAGAACCATAGGAAGAACCCAGTTTTTGCAGCCCCCAAGAAGGTAGATAACATGGCAGGAACTCCCAAATACCTCTCAGACCTTTCTCTTAACGTTAACGGACTGAACTCTCCAATTAAGCGACATAGACTGTCTAGTTGGAATAAAAAACAAGATCCTTCTATCTACTGCCTCTAGGAGTCACATCTTGCCTGTAAAAACAAACACATTTTCAATGTTAAAGGTTGGAACATAATCTACTAAGCAAACGGCCCCCATAAATAGGCGGGAGTTGCAATCCTAATATCGGATAAAATAGACTCAAATTAAAATTCGTGAGAAGGGATAAAGAAGGATGCTAAATATTAATTAAGGGATCTCTACTTCAAGATGATATTAAATTCTAAATATCTACTCATGAAACAATGGAGCACTCACATTTATCCAAGAAACACTACTTTCCCTCAAATCCCATATAAATCAAAAGACATTAATTGTTGGGGATTTTAACACACCACGCTCTCCACTAGATAGATAAACTCGGCAAAAACTCAACAGAGAAAACACAGACCTAAACAGCTGCATATATCAACTAGATTTAACAGATATCTACTGAATATTTCACCCAGCGGCAACAGAATACATGTTTTTCTCAGCAGCACAAGAAACATTTTCCAAAATAGACCACATTTTAGTCCACAAAGCAGACTTGTCTAAATTCAGAAACATTGAAGTTATACCTTGCATTCTCTCTGACCACAAGGGAATAAAATTAGAACTCAACACCAAAAGCCACAAAGAAAGTCTGGTTATCACATGGAGACTGAACAACTCACTGCTGAATCACGAGTGGGTCATGGAAGAGATTAGGAAGGAAATTCAAATGTTCATGCTATTCAACAAAAATGAGCACACAAATAACCAGCTCCTCTGGGACACAGCAGTACACAGAGGCTATTTTATAGCTCTGAGCTCCTACAACATCAAATTGGAGAGATCTGAAACCAACAAAGTAGTGACACATCTAAACCTCCATGAAAAATAGCAGCAAGATAAACCCCAATCCAGTAGACGGAAAGAAATAATTAAAATTAAATCAGAATTAAATGAATTAGAATCCAAAAAAACTTTAGAAAGAATCAACGAAACAAAGAGTTGGTTCTTCAAAAAAAATTAACAAAATTGACAGACCCTTAGCAAATCTATCAGAAAAAGAAAAGAATACACCCAAATAAATAAACTCAGAGATGAGAATGGAAACATCACCATAGAAACAACCAAGATTCAGAACATTACAGGAGAATACTTCTCAAAACTTTATGCTAATAAGTTTGAGAACTTGACAGAAATGGACCTTGTCTTAGAAAATATTGACATCCCAAAACTAAACCAAGATGAATTCAACCAGCTTAACAGGCCCATATCAAGCATTGAAGTAGAAAAAGCAATAAGAGACCTTCCAGCTAAGAAAAGTCCAGGACCAGATGGTTTTTCAGCGGAATTCTACCAGTCCTTCAAAGCAGAGCTCACACCAATACTCCTCCAACTCTTCAATGAAATTGAAAGAGAAAGTTCACTACCAAGCACATTCTATGAAGCCAGCATAACCCTCATCCCAAAACCAGGCAGGGACTCATCAAATAAAGAGAACTATAGATCCATTTCCTTGATGAACATTGTTGCAAAATTTATCAACAAAATTTTGGCCAACCGACTTCAACAATTCATCCAAAAAATCATACACCACGATCTAACAGGATTCATTTCAGGGATGCAAAGCTGGTTCAATATACGCAAATCAATTAATATTATTCATCACATCAACAGGGGCAAGAGTAAGTACCACATGGTTATCTCAATAGATGCAGAAAAAGCATTTGACAAGATCCAACACCCCTTTATGATGAAGGTTTTGGAAAAATTAGGAATCGATGGAACATTCCTCAACAGAATAAAGACTGTATATGACAAACCTAAAGCCAGCATTATACATAATGGTGAAAAATTAAAGCCATTTTTCTTAATTCAGGAACAAGACAAGGATGTCCACTCTCTCCACTTCTCTGCAATCTAGTATTAGAATGTCTAGCTACAGCAGTAAGACAAGATGCAGACATAAAGTGTATCCAAATAGGGAAAGAAGAAATAAAACTCTCCCTCTTTGCAGACAACATTATCTTGTATTTAAAGAATCACATAGACTCCACACCAAAATTACTCAAACTGATTCAAAACTTTGGCAAAGTAGAAAGGTATAAAATTAATCCCCCAAAATCAATGGCTTTCCTGTATGCCAGCAATGAGGAAAGTGTGGCTGAAATTAGGAAAATAACTCCATTTGTAATAGCCCCACAAAAAGTAAAATACCTAGGAATTAACTTTACCAAAGAAGTGAAGGACCTCTATGATGAAAACTTCAAAATCTTGAAAAAGGAAATCAAAACAGAACTTAAAAAATGGCAAAATCTCCCATGCTCCTGGATTGGAATGATTAACATCATGAAAATGGCAATACTTCCCAAGGTTATCTACAAATTCAACACGATACTTATCAAAATTCCAACCTCATTCTTCAAGGAAATGGAAGAGGCAATCCAAAAATTCATATGGAACAATAAAAGACCCCAAATAGCAAAAACGCTCATCAACGGAAAGAACACTGCTGGAGGAATATCAATACCAAATTTCAAACTCTACTATAAAGCCATAGTAATCAAAACAGCTTGGTATTAAGAACAGATTTCAGGACCAATGGAATAGAATTGAAAACCCAGAAATGAACCTACAGACCTATAGCCATCTAATCTTCGATAAGGGAGCTAAAAATTAGAATGGAAGAAGGACAGCCCCTTCAGTAAATGGTGTGGCAAAATTAGTTAACTACTTGTAGAAAACTAAAGCTAGATCCTTATATATCACCCTGCACCAGAATCAACTCCAAATGGATCAAAGACCTCAAAGTCAATGCAGACACTCTGAAAACATTACAGAATGAAATAGGAGAAACCTTAGGTCTCCTTGGCTCAGGCCGAATTTTTCTTAATAGAGACCTGGAAACACAACAAATCAAAGAAAGGATGGACAAATGGGATTGCATGAAGTTGCAGAGCTTCTGCATGGCAAAGGACATAGCTAGCAAGATCAACAGAAAGCCCACGGATTGGGAGAAGATCTTCACTAGCCATACAACAGACAAGGGTCTCATATCTAAAATATACTTGGAACTCAAAAAATTAAACCCCCCAACAACAAATCCTCAAAGAAACAACTGCCTATTAAATAAGTGGGAGAAAGACTTAAAGAGAAACTTCTCTGAAATAGAAAGAAGGATGGCCAATAGACAAATGAAGAAATGCTCAACATCCCTGGCCATAAAATAAGTGGAAATCAAAAGAACATTGAGAGAACACCTCACTCCAGTTAGAACGGCAAAAATCAAGAACTCTAACAACAACAGATGCTGGAGGGGATGTGGACAGAAGGGAACATTAATTCATTGTTGGTGGGAATGTAAACTTGTTCAACCACTTTGGAAAGCACTATGGAGGTTCCTCAAAAGACTTCACATAGAGCTTTCCTATGACCCAGCAATCCCACTTTTGGGCATTTACCCAAATGTTTACAAACAAGACCACATTAAATCTACCAGCACAACTATGTTTATTGCAGCATTATTTATCATAGCTAAGATATGGAACCAACCCAGATGCCCCTCAGTATATGAATGGATCAAGAAAAGGTTTGTATATATACACAATGGAATTCTATGCCTCCATCAGAAAGAATGACATTTCCCCATTTTTTAGGAAATGGAAAGACTTGGAAATATTTATATTAAGTGAAGTAAGCCAAGCCCAAATAAGCATAGGTCCCATGGTTTCCCTTATTTTCAATTTCTAGTATATGTATGAGTCAAGCAGAGAAGGTCAGATAGTGTGATGTTAGGAAAATGAACCCTTAGATATATATTTAAAAGGTTTTTGTCTTTCATGCATTTGTTTCTAACGCATATAAAAGATTATTTCTTTGTTGCTTTGTATGTCCCTCCCCCACAGTATAACCTTTGCTTTCTCTCTATTTGATGTCGGTAAAATTTGAGGAAGGGATTGGGAAAAACAATTCATTTAAATAAGGATACAGATGGATCAGGTGCAACAATGAGAAGTACAAGTTGTCATGTCGAAAACGAACTTTACAACTTTGGTGTGGGGGCAGGATTGGGTGGGAGGCAGGGGGAGGCTGGGAAGGGATGTGAAGGGTAAACAAAGGAGGAGGCTACAATGCTTGATAAGAAATGTACTCATTACCTTGCCCATGTAATTGTAACCCCTCTGTACAGTATGTTCACAATAAAAATTAAAAAAAAATTCAGAATTGTATAGCTATTTAAAAAAAACATGAATTTAGGTAGTCATACAAAGGTCTTCTATTTTACTACTGCATTATACATTTTTTCTAATGTTGGATACCATCATTAGAAAGCTATTAGAAAGCTCTTAAAGCTTTTATGTTGAATAGTGAGTTCTTTTACACTATAACATGGTATTTCCCAAATCATTGACATAGAAGACATTGTTTCCTATTTTCTCATTCCTAGAATAAGCTACACATGAAGACCCCACTGGTCCTCATTTTCAGTCTGTACTTTTGAATACTGAGGAAAATCATTCCTCTGCTCTCTATCAATTCCCTACTATGCAGTTAGAATAATTTAAAATAGTAAAAATGGAAAAAGAGAAAATAAATCATGGTGAAAAAACATATGCAGGAAATTCACCAGATTTTTCTGACCAGTTCAACCATTGTGAACTCTTGGTGAAATACGTGGACATCTCATTCCCACTTGCACTCAAAGTCTCTGGTTAGGAAATTC
The DNA here is from genome assembly GCF_024711535.1 of Dipodomys merriami. NCBI lineage: Eukaryota > Metazoa > Chordata > Mammalia > Rodentia > Heteromyidae > Dipodomys > Dipodomys merriami. The sequence goes on along the minus strand of NW_027206294.1, from coordinate 458,128 downwards.
TGACAAAGACGAGGAACAAGATGAAAAAGTGAGAAATGGTATCAATTGCAAGAAAAAAAATGGAGTAGGATCCAAGCAAATTTATTCTTTGGGATGATGAAATTAATTGGCTTACTACTGTGTGTAGACAACTTTCCCAAAAGGCCACCCAGATGAATACTAGGGATGAGGATGAGTATAACCCTCTTCATTGGGAAGCCTAGAGTGGACACTTAGACATTGTCCATGAGTTGGTAGCTCAAGGCAGATATTCATGCAATAACTCTGAATGGCTGATAACCCTGCACAGTGCTTATATGTACAATAATATTAGAGTGGCTTCTTCCTTAATTCATCATGATGCAGATACCAATACCCAAACTAAAGGCCTCTTGACTGCCTTGCATCTTGCTGCTAGGAATAGAAATAGAAAAGATACACTCTTGAATAATTATATCAAACCAGGTCTGAAGAAAAACTTGGAAGAAACTGCATTTAATATTGCCAAAAGGATAAGTATGTATCACTACCTCTTTGAAGTTGTGGAAGGCTGTACAAATTGTTCTCCTAAGTCGTAATGGTTTGGTTAAGTGTCTTAAATTTCAAAAATGCCAGTCCATCCTTTGTGTCCCTTAATTTTTTTTTCACAATACAAAGCAACAGCAATATCTTACTTTAAAAATTCATGGATTCCATGGTATTCTTCCAAGTGATTTGCCTGACTTTGTTGTCAAAATATATTCAAGAGTTGTTTGTATACATCTATAATGATTTCTGCAGTTTGTGATTTTTTTAAATCAGAAATAATTTTAACTTATCTGTTGAAATGAATAGTATAGAAACTAGTTTTTCCTCGTAGTTTTCTGAAAAAAGTATATCTATGTTTGTATAATATCCATAATCTATTTCATTCACTCCTAGATATAATACTTGGAATTCTACATTGTTATATAAGGTATAGGTTCATTAATAAATGTGTCCTTTCAGATTGCATTCCATATAGAAGAAGTTTAAGATTTCTTTTTTTCCTAGGTCCTTATATTATTTTATTTCTTTGGGATAAAATTACAATGTTATCTAATTTCAAGTTTTGTAAAGGTTATGCTATGTAAAGGCCTTTCTAAGGTGAAGAATTAATACACTGATGTCAAACTAACCTTTAAGTCTATAAATTACATGTATTTTTACACTTTTTTTGTAATTAACTTTTTAATAACTGTTTTTCATTTCTTGCATCAGAAGAATGAAAATTATGGAATACTTCACAAATTTTCATATCATCTTTGTGCAAGTTTCATGTTAATCTCTGTATTGTAATTTGGGTAGACCTGCTTCTGAAGCATGTAGTACCCTCTAAATTTAAGTACTTAATGATGCAATCTTTATACAGGCATATATCCATGGTTCCCTATTCGTAACAAGGAACTCTTATTGTTCCTAAAAATGCTATTGATCTTATTTCTCTAAAATTCTGTGTATAGTGGAAAAAAACATATCGTTTGGTCGATCACTCACATTTACAATTTTTTTCAGTGTCTATTTTGTCATTTTCATTTTAAATTTGATCATATTTTGAAACCTTTTCAGCTAAGTCCAAAGGTGATGGCTTTTCAGGTACTTATTTATCAACTCAGTTAGCTTTGTAGATCTAATGGATTCAAAGTAAGCCTTACTTAAGAGCTACTTCTAAACTTCTGCAGCTTAAAATTTCCCAAATGAGGTCTTGATGGGACAAATGTCTACCTGAACCTTTACCCTTCTTCCATGTAGGAACAGACCAACCAGAATATCTTACCCTGACAGCATAGATTGTCTTACTGGAACAAAACTAATCTTAGTTACAAGGGATCATAGAGAGATGAACAGTTCAGACAGAATTGTTCAGAATGGAAGGTATTTTATCAAAATATAATTGTTTATTATACTTATCATTTCAAAAGTAGCTAAAGCCAAGAAGGTGAAAAAATTATTCATATGCATTATTACCTACTGTTCTAGCATGTCTATCATCCAACCTGGCAGGAATTTACACTACTGACTTTCTATCACCAAATATTTCCATAGTTCCTGGAGAAGGCCATATGTTTCTCCTTGATATTAGGCCTTAAATTGGTAATGTTTTAATAATAGTGTTTCCCCTTAGCTCTAGGGTGTAAATCTACAAATGTTAAAGCTTTAAGTCTAACTCTACCAAAAACTGAGCTAGAGATAATGGAATAATACTTTAAAACAGAGTTGCTTTTGATTCCCTAACCACAACACAATAATGCAAAACAATTTTTATTTTATATATACTTATATATTTTATATTTATATGTGCTGATTTTAAATTTCACACAGTGAATCTTTCTAAAAAATAATTGAAGACTCATCTCAATTTCTCATTTCTACATTATTTCAGGACCCCAATTCCTTACAAGAATTAGCAGAAATCAATTGTGAAATGCAAGGCAACTTAAAATGAAAGATGAGATCACAAAATCTGAGAGAAAGTACTGTAATTCAAACTTTCAATTTACAGATGACCAGCCCATATGAGTGAACAAAATCACAAATGAACAAGACTATTTTTAGTACTCCTCTCCTAATGATTAATGAAAGATTTCAGTGCAGCCAAAAAATAGTTTCTGTAGGGCTGGGAAGGTGGCTCAGTGGTAGAGCACTTGCCTTGCATGCCTGAGGCCCTGTATTCGATTCCTCAGCACCACATAAGCAAAAAGAAAAAAGCCAGAAGTGGCGCTGTGGCTCAAGTGGTAGAGGGCTAGCCTTGAGCTGAAGAGTTGGGGGACAGTGCCCAGGCCCAGAGTTCAGGCCCCACGACTGGACCCCCCACAAAAAATAGTTTCTGTAATGATAAACCCATAATTGGTCTACCAAGGCTAGGAATATTGATTTAGAGGTCAAATATAATTTAGAATAACATTAACTGGGAAGATCCTTAGTGCTTCAAAACACTGGTAGTTCAGTAAAACTAGGTTCTGTAGTATAAAAATGTTGTCATTCTCAAACCAATGATAACCTACATTTTATCTCCTGAAAGTATATTCATTTTCAAATAAACTATTTAAAATCACATTTGCCAAAATAACCCTTGACAGGTAGATGATAGTGACTTTACAAGGTTTTCAAGTGTAGGGAGCAAGTTACAATAGAGTCGATTTACGTACCCAGCACTAATACCAAACAAGTTAAACCATTCATTAAATTGTAGAAATAGTACCCCTCACCATTTGTGTTGTTTAGTAGGTGCCTTCCAGAAATGTGTTAAATAGATCAGCCTCCCATATTTCAAACACAAATATTAGCTAACAAAGTAAATTTCATCAAAGAAGAAGGTACATTTTAAAAAGTCACTAATAGCTGCCTTATCATGCGTTGTTTTATGTTTTCCCTATCTGTCTAACATAGTAAGAAATATGATTTTAAGTCTTGAATATGGGTACTGATGAGAGATGTGACAAGCAAAATCTGTCTTCTATTTCTGTCATATTCTTCTAAGAAGTAAATTTTAGTTTTCTTCTTTTTCCAAAACTTATAGGTAGTAGAAAAAATTATCCTATGTAAAATAAAAATAATCACACACCATTGTCCAAAGCTATTTATAAAAACTGGTAGTTAGGAATAAATTCTAAGCCATTTTTATTGATTATTGATTAAAGATTAATCTTCCAAATGAATGAGAATAAAATCATGTCTAAGTGCTTAACATCTCCAGTCTTGCAAATTGTTATTGCAGATGAATGAATTATGGAAATATAAGCTGACAACAGTTCAAGTGTATGTGGGAGTGAAACTCCATGGAATGCATATAAGCCTTTCAAAGTATTAACAGGCAGTTTAACAGAATGACTATCAGGAAATTGAAACCAGAGAGGAACAATAGTCAAGAAATAGAACGAATGAAAAATGGAACAAGGGGCAAGTACAGCTAGAATACTCAATGTACATATGTAATAAAGGAAGTGCTAAATCTGAACTCAATCTTGGAGAAAGGGTTGGTTGAGATTGATAGAAGGAGTGACTCTGATCCAGGAGCATTGGACAATTAGATGGACATATTTAATTGTAACACACTTGCACAACCTTTTGAAATTCACTTAAAAACAACAATAAAAACACACAAAAATCACAACCAAACAGCAATCTCTAGAGAGTATGAATATGACATTGCAAAATTTTAAGCAGTTAATGCAGGGCGGTCTTTGGAAAAGCAAAGAAAGCTGTTAAAAGAGGGAAGCTTGGGGTAGGGGAGAATTTTGAACAGATTTAAAAAGATTGTCTAAGGTTATAAATCACCTGTATCTACTGCAAATATTTTCTTCTGCGAGTGCTCTTTATCTGAACTGGATACTCCAGTCCTGAGGCACACTTGATAGCTTGTGAAGAAAGAATGGAAGTAGCAAGATCAAGAACCTATTACTCCACTGGAGAGAAAATAGTCCTCTATGTTTTCTCTCAATCTCTTCACTACTCCATTTTCATACTTTTAATAACGTCATGTGATTTTGAATTTTCTTTCCTTCTTTGTTCTCACAAAATAATTGTTCAAAATAATTCATTAAATATTATTTGCCATTATTTTCTATCATGCTGTTCACTTGTTCAAGCGAGTCCATTAAACTTCCCCTTTTCATTTGGTTGCCACGAAAACCAAACAACTATGTTAATGAGGACCAACACTACTGCAAAACTTTGTCTCCAAAAATCCAGTCCAAGAACCTATAATCACAACTATTTGGCTATAATTTTTTTTCATTTTTCTTTTACCTTGAAATTTTCTTGTGTATAAAGTGCCCACAAAAATAAGTACTCCACCACTTTTTGGTTCAATCACTTCTAACCTCAACGATATATTTTGCTAAAAAGATATTTAGAGGAAACCTAAGAATATTCTACTATTATCTTTTCTCTTAAGACTTTTATCTTCTCTCTTAAGACTCTCCTTAGGTACCATATCAGGAACAGTGAAGTTATTCTTTGCAAAATTATTTAAATAGATTATTTTCCTCTTGTTCTTGTATTTGATCAACATGATGTATGGAGAAGAATAGAGTTAAATCACCTATTCCTTGGATGACATTGTCTGTTACGAAGGACAATACTTCTATGTCCTACTTCTATGTCCTCCTCTTAGCTCTTGCTTGATTTCCAATTAATCACAACTTCTTGGCTTCAAGTCTAGTGAAGCTGAAGGACTATAAGATGTCCCCCACTACTACATCTTCATGGTTTCTCTTTGAAAACTCTTTTACTTGGAGGTGGAATTTATTGTCATGTCTTCATTCAATTTGTTCTTCATTATACTGAGCCAAATAGGCTCTGTAAAATCACTTTAGGTAGCAAAAACATTAAGACAATCTATATCAAAAAGTTTTGGTCCCCTCCACTGCTGAAACCAAAATGCTTAGCTAGGGTTTCTAATAACGTGTTTTCTTACCTTTTCAATTTGCTCAATTCTTTTCTGATCCCCAAACTTTTTGGCTTATGTAAAAAAAGAAGTCTTCACTATCTCATGTTAATAAGGATATTATATTTTTAAGCTACTATGAAATGTGAAATCATTGGTTTGAAGTATCCAATCAGATTTTTTTCTGTGTTTCAGTGCTTCACGTGCAAAGACATTGTGGAAAGTATTAAAACAGAAAAGTGTAAATTCAATACGTTGTTTCATTGTGAAGGGCACTTTCTCCCTAAATATTTTGACTCAAATTATCTTTTTAAGGGAATTACTGTTTAGTAATTAAAAGTCAATTCCCAAATTTTGATGTCTTATTTAAAAAAAAAAACTTTTAATTTAAATTCAATTACAACCTTGTTTCACGCAGTAAGAGTATATTTCCTGGGTAAGGACAATTCTCATGGGAACCTACAGGATTTACAGCAAGGTTTGTGAGGTTTGTTTGTTTACTGTGAAAATGAGCCATCTTACCAACATTTCTCCTTCTCAGCGAAGTCTCCATGAATTTCTTTGCATGAAAGCCTATTTTCTCAGGCAATTTTAAATTTTCTTAATAGGCTAAGTTAAAATTTTGAACAATTAAAATTGACCTGTCATAATTTTAAAACTCTTTTGAAATTCCTTTATCAGAATCGCGAATTTACCAATCCTAATTCCACCTTTACCATCAAAAACAGTTAACATGTTGTTTTCATGATATAGTATCCATGAAACTATTATTTTCAAGTGACTTTGTTATGCTTATATATGAACATGATGCTGAGCAAAATGAACTCTAAGATATGGAAAGAGATATTTATTTGCAGTTGTTTTTAATGTACTATGTGATTTCTATTTTCGTTGGGTTTTTCCCCTATGGTTTATCTCCTACTGTGTTTGATTTTGGTACCCTGTGTATTGTGTATACATTTACCTTAATTAGGGAAGGGAAGAGGAACAACAAAATGGCGAGACACAGGAGAAAAGGAAAACCAATGCAATAGCAATACTCAGAAGACAATATGTTGGAAATGTACATTACAACTTGTGAGGGGTTTTGGGGTGAAGGAAAACTGTGAGAAAAATGAGAGAGGGGATAATAAGTTTGAAAAGTTATGTATTCACTGCCTTACAATTGCTAAACCACTGCACATCACTTTCACATTAAAATTAAATTTAAAAAATAACCTCCATGAAATAAAATTTCACTGTATTGGTATAGTAAATATTGTTCTTTATGTAGTAACTTTAAAAAAAATCAGTACTATTTGGCCACTAATTTGAATGAATTACCCCTTCTTTATGGGAGGGCCACCAACTTGAATGTTATCCAACCAGACAATTTTTTCACAATATACTTGCCAATATTTTCAAACAAGAATTAACTAGTACTTTCTCATACTAAAACCGAAAACCGTTTAATTCTATGGAAATCCATAACTTTTAAAAGTAAATAAGTTGTTAAGAGGAAAGAATATATATGTTCTTCAAAATTCATACGACTAATAATTACTCACTTTAAAATTCTGAACATTCCATACCTGAGAGATTCAAAATAGTACCTGTTTCCATGTTATGTAATTCTGCAATAGATGCATTTTCCAATGGGGTGTTACAGATTGAGAAGTGAACAGAAAAATAGTCACATATTGGTGTAGGATAAAACTGTAAAGCGTCAGTTATAATTAATTCTTCAAGAGTAAGCAATTGTTTATCAGATTAAGCTATTATTTCTATGACCATCAATCCCATAATTTATGCCATAAAGTCATCCTAGACCAACAGTTTTCAACTTGTAGGGTGCACCTCAAAATTCCCTTAATTTACATCACAAATAGCTTATCTCTATTGGGAAAAATACTACACCTCTGCTAATGTGATGCCCTCCGTGTTCTGGAAAGAACACCACAATAAACTGGGTTGCATCATTTTTCCTCACCTGGTATTCTTGCAAATATTATTTATATTTATACTTTTTTAACTATCATAGATATTCAGGATGCTAAGATCGGAAGATTACAGTTCAAAGCCCATGAGGCAGGAAGGTTCCCTAGATTCTTATCTCCAATAAACTTCTCAGTAAAAGCCAGACACAAGTGGTACTGAGGTTGAAGTGTTAGGGCACAAGCCTTGAGCTTAACAGGCTCAGAGACAGTGTCCAGGTCCAGAGTTCAAGCCCTATGACAAAGCAATAAAACAAAAACAAAAATAAAAACAAACCCCAAACCTTGCATTTTTCTCACTGTATATACAGAGGCACGTAATTAAGGAAATTGCTTCCTGTGTTACATACAGGTAGAAGAAAGAAGATGTCACACAATTATTCTCTTCATACCATGTTATATTAAAGCCTCAAAAATTGCTTTTTCTAAATTTATAAATTAGTATCATCAATTTGTTGGCAACTCGGTCTACATTATTCATATTATCATTTTCTACATGAGCAGTTAGTTCTAATTATAACTCTCTTGAAACAATATGCTAGGCAAATAGAATGCAAGAAACATTTATAAATTTGTCAATTAAACCCTCTACCTAAAAAAAAAATTGTAGTATACTATAGAATATGAAATTACAAACGAAACCAAAGTATTTTTTGAAGTCTTAACTCTAATTTAGCAAGATCTATAAAGACCTACATTCGATGAACTTTGCTATTCCTCCAGGCTTAAGCTTTTGTAATCCTTCATTCTTTCCTTGGAATCTAACAGAATGATGATTACTTACTTTTTCAAATTTTGGATGGGAATCATGAACCATTTTGCATCTAGGAATGTTCTGTAATGAAGAGAGCATTTAAAACACAACTGAGGGTTATATACCAGTTGCATTTCAATAGAAAACTTGGCTTTTCAAACCATAATGAAGAAATTAGCCCAAACTTCCAACAGTGCATTCCTATCTTGTTTGGTTTGTTTTATTAAGACAAATTATACTACCTGCTTCAGGGAAGGTATCAGTAGTAATTACAGTCTCTTATCTCCTGTCAGTCTGAGTGCTCGATTTCAAGGCTTGTATCACATTGCCCCACCATAGTTTCTTTCTTTATTTACTTATTTGTTTGTTTGTTTATTTTTGGGTCCGGTAATGGGGCCTGAACTCTGGGCCTGGGTGCTGTCCCTCAGCTCTTCAGCTCAAAGCTAGCGCTCTACCACTTACGCCACAAAGCCACTTCCAGCTTTTTTCTTTTTGCTTATGTGGTGCTGAGGAATCAAACCCAGGGCTTCATGAATGCAAGCCAAGCTCTCTACCACTGAGCCACATTCCCAGCCCCTTCTTGTTTTATTTAATCTAGAAACAGATTAGCAATTCTGAACTTCTCCAGTGATATTATCCACTGGACTTCTCAGACTGTTCATGTACTATTTTCAAAGATGTTCTAACATTTGACACAGGGTATGAACATTTTCAATGCATCTGCCGGGTCTCTGATTCATTCCTCCATAGATCCAATCCCTTTAATATTGATTACTTGACTCTCTTACTATCTCTGGTCTTTATGTAATATTCTCAAACTTTTTTGAAGAAAGTTCATTTGAGGATTTTCTCATTTTAAAAATTATTACTTGATTCTAGTTTTACTCAGGACATCTTTTCTATTGTTTTCTAGCTTTTCTACATATTCTGAGAGTTGCTTCAGAGGCACATATAAGGGCCTTTGTGTGTATGTGTATGTTTAGATGTATGTTTGCAAAAGCCTCAAGCTCTTATTCCTCATTCTTGCTCATGACTGTTATTCCATCACCTGAGCCATTCTTCCAATCCAGCTTTTGGCTGGTTAATTATAGATAGTGTCTCAAACACTGTTCTGCCCAGGCTGGATGCAAACTGAACTTCCCAGACTCCTTTACATTCTTAGGTTTCATTTATCCATTAGAATCAACTTTTAAACTACAAAAATTTTTCGAGTGTAAAGTCTAAGCTGTAGTCCAGATTTTTAACTCAAGATTTCATATAAAGATAGATGAATATACAAATTACATATGCTGAGTGTACACTGTTCGAAATGAGATCCTAAGCTGGGTGGTGTTGAGATCTGAGGATTGGAGTTCAAAGCCAGCCCCGGTAGGAAAGCCCCGGAAACTCTTTTCTCCAATTTACTGCAAGAAAACTGGAAACGGCACTGTGGCTCAAGTGGTAGAGCATTAGCCTTGAGCTGAATAGCAGAGGGACAGTGCCCAGGCCCAGAGTTCAAGTGCCAAGACCACCACCAACAAAAATATATAAGTAAAGGAAAGAAAAAAATTTGATCTTATCCACCAGTTCATGGCTAGTATAATCCCTGCTCTCTCAAGATGGACTTTTTTTTTCCCAATTAAGTCCATGCTTTTATATCTGACTGGCATTTGAAACAGAATTATTCTTACATTCTACTTTCTACAAAGTTGTGTCATTAGCAAGCATGATTTAGAATATACTTCGTGTTCCACGTAGGAGTAATGCTTTCTCTATATCACTTTCATAAATCTACATACTGGACTTGGCTTTATTGTTTCAACGTGGTCTTATTTGTATAGTCTTCTGTAGTGTATTGAACCCTTATACTTAAACACAGAATTTCTCTTTCTCTTATTATTGCTATTGTTAACATGAGTTATCAAATTCATGTACACTTGGGAAATAATGTGCAGCACATACTCTCACAAAAAAATGATCTGAGAACCTTCTCCCCTTTAAAATTCGCTTTAATTTACAGAGAATTTGCAAATTTTGAACTCAATATACTCATGGATAATATATTTATAAGAAATATAAATTTCATATTTTATCTTTACTAAGTTGTCTCTGAAACACGTGTTAACACAGGTCCAAAGGTGTCCTTGTGTTATTTCGGTGAAGCCAGAAAACATTCATTATACCTCAAGCAGCACCATAGATTGTTCCTGAAAGTAACTGTTACTGGATGTGGAAACTGATCCCAAGAGAGGATTGGAACATAGAAGATTGACAAAGTCAAAATTAACTTGTGCTTTCCTTTTACTGTAAAAGAAGAATATCCGAAGGCTTGAAGGAAAATCTGTCCCTGACTTATTCTAGTGTGTTTTTACTCATATATAATTTTTCTGTAAACTTCTAGTTGAGAGAATTACAAAAAGAAATAATGTGCCATTTGATGGCCAGCATAGAACAAAAGGAAATAACGTTGCTTTAAATATGATGTACTGCAGGGGCTGAGAAGGTGGCTCAGTGGTAGAGTACTTGCCCTGCTTGCCTGAATCCCTAGGTTAGATTCCTCAGCACCGCATAACCAAAAATAAGCCAGAAGTGGTGCTGTGGCTCAAGTGGTAGATCGCTAGCCTTGAGTTGAAGAGCAGAGGTAAAGTGTCCACGCCCAGAGTTCAGGCCCACGACTGGACCACCCCCCCAAAAAAAAAAAATTCTACTGCAAATAAACAAATACATGTTGGTTTAAAAGTGTTTTATGGATGGATATTTCACCCCTGAGATGATTCTTTTTTTTTTTTTTTTTTTTTTTATCGGCCATGGAGCTTGAACTCAAGCCTGGACGCTGTCCCTCAGCTCTTCAGCTCAAGGCGAGTGATCTACCACTTGAGCTATAGTGCCATTTCCGGTTTTCTGGTGCTTTATTGGAGATAGGAGTCTCATGGTCTCTCCTGCCCGGGCTGGCTTTGAACCGCGATCCTCAGATCTCAGCCTCCTGAGTAGCTAGGATTACAGGCGTGAGCCACCAGCGCCTGGCCCCTGAGATGATTCTTTTGTTGCAGGAGTCAGTTATCAATTCCTTTAGTTTGATCCTGAGTTCTCTAGACCAATAAGGATTCCAAAAAAGCATCTTGTGTGTATGATCAGCAAAAGGAGCCACTTTTCAGACCAGTACTCCTTTAAGGAAGGTCCCAATGAAATATGTTTTTTTGTTTGCTTTTTTGTTTAGCTTGTGTTGGTTCTGGGGCTTGAACCCAGAGGCCGGACCCTGTCCCTGAACAGTTTTCTTTCCTGCTCACCTACCCGCAAAGCTAGTACTCTACTGCTTGAACCAAAACTCCACTTCTGTATTTTTTGCTGTGAAATTACAGATAAGAGTTTGACAGACTCTCCTACCTGGTTTGGCTTTAAACTAAGATAGTAAGAAAGCCAAGTGACATCAACTGTATAGACTACCCTTTTCAAAAAGAAATTTTAGATGAAGTTTATTGTAAAGCTAATATTTGACATTTTTCTTTCTTTATTAATGTGAGCATACCGTACAGAAGAGTTACAATTACATGGGTAAGATAACGATTGCATTTCATATCAATCATTGTTGCCTCCTCTTTGTTTCCCCTTCCCATCTCTTCCCATATATCCCCTCCCCACACTTGATCCTCCCCCCCACCAAAGTTGTAAAGTTCGTTTTTCGACATAACGACTTATTCATCTCATTATTTCAATGGGTCCACCTGTATCCTTGGTTTAACGATTTGTTTTTGGAGAATATGTCCAGCAAAGAATCCATAACATAACTCAGCAAAAGTAGGTGCACTGAATCATTTTGGAATTATTTTCTTTTGCTTGGGAAGATTATTGATCTTGTCGTTCCTTTTGGGGAAACTTAAAGTCATATTTCACCTTTTTTTGTTCGTTGTGGGGCTTGACCTCTGATCCTGGGTGCTTAGCTATAGCACCACCTTCGGGTTTCTGGTGGTTAATTGAAGGTTAGGGTCTCATGGACTGTCCTGACAAGGCTGGCTTTGAACCAAAATCCTCTGGTCTCAACCTCCTGAGTAGTTAGGATTAAAAGTAGTAAACCACCAACACCTGGCTCATATTTGCATTTAGGTGCACTGAATGACACTGTGTAGACAAAGAATGGAAATTTTAACCAAATGATGACATTGCAGCATTTCAGAAAAATTGAAGTAGCAATACATATATCCTCCTTTTCCATTTTGTAACATTAATGACTGATGAGCTATGGGACCCTTACATTAGCATCCTCTGCCATCTGTATAGGTGTATTTAGTATCAGGAAATGTTCATAGAGAAATATAGTAATAATATTTTTAGAAAGCAAAGGAGATAAGGTATGAAAGAATAGCATAGAAGGAGATACATTTATCAAACAGAGATTAAGAGCTAGCCTAAGAGATTTAGAATGCTAAAGGCAATGAAGAAAAGCCTAGTTGACAACTAGTTCTACAATAACCAAAAATGGTTCTCAAGAACAGTTTCTGGTATACCTTAATTACTAACATTTATTCCTTCTATCTGGAGTTATTCCTTATTTTCTGTCACAACTATTAATTAGCCTCTGCCTTTTTGGTGCCATAATTGACCAAAAAGATTTCAAGATTACACATAGCCTACCTTTCTGTTTGTGATTATCAGTGATGACACAAATCCTGGAATGGTTGAATTTTCAGAATTAAACTTTAACTGACATCTAAGCACATTCCTGGCATTAATTGCTGTGACTTAATGAACAAAACTTTTTTCAACACAGTATCCTCATATAAGTAAAGTACATGAATCAGGTGTCAGTATAGAAGAAGCAATTATATATTCCAAGTATGGGTTATTTATTTTGCATTTACTGTTTTATTTGTTTTTGTTTTTTTTCTTTTTGCCAGTCGAGGGGCTTAAACTCAGGGGTAGTGAATTTTCCTGAGCTTTTTTTTTCTTGCACAATGATAGCTCTCTATCACTTGAGGCACAGCATCACTTCCAGTGGGTTTTTTATGTGTTACTAAGGAATTGAACCCAGGGTTTCATGGATGGTAGGCAATCAACGTACCATGAAGCCACATTCCCAGAGACTTAAATAAATTTCTTAAGATGACAACATATTTTCATTACGTAACTACATATCATAATTTTGGCCAGGTGCTAGAAAATGATGTAGAAGACAATACAATAAAATAAGTCTAGTAAGGCTGGATGGACAATGAAGAACTGTCACGGTCTAGCCAGGGAACAGAGGGGCTTATCTCATGGAGCTGTTTCAACAAGCTGAGCGAGACAGCTCCTGACCCAGAGCCAACCTCCAGAATGAGAGGGCCTCCTTGGGTTCCAGCTACATGGGGATGCTGGGCCCCCTCCTCCAGCACCCATTCAACCAGTTCTTGTGAGAGATAGAGAAAAAAAGTCAAAATTACAATTAAGTCTGGTGCCAGTGGCTCAGAATTCTAATCCTAACTACACAGGACGCTGAGATGTGAGGATCATGGTTCATAACCAGCCCAGGCACGAACGTCTGTGAGACTCTTACTCCAAAGTACTACCATAAAATCAGAAGTAGTGCTCTTGGCTCAAGTGGTAGAGCACTAGCCTTTTGCTGAGGCACTCAGGAACATCGCCTATGCCTAGAGTTCCAGCCCCACGACTGACAAGAAGTGGACTTCCTTCCACAAAAAGTGGATTGAATAGCACCCATTGTCCTAGGGAGCAAGGTAGCTAACTCAGGCAGAGCTTCCTGTGAAGTTGAAGTCATAAGTAGGTCACCTGGTTTCTCTGTGCTTGGTTTCACCAGCTGCAAAACTCAACACAGTGAAGGATCCTCTTCCTCATGGGTATAGGGTAATTATGAAAGAGAGCAATGTTTTGTTTCATAATCCCACATCCGTTACACAATTAACAGGCCCCACCTGTGCCCTTTCTGGCTGCCTTACTGTTATTTGCTAACAGAATTTCTGAGAACCTTATCTGAAGGCTGCTCCCTATGTACCTAGCCATGCTCCGGAGATCCCTCTGTATAAATCCCTTGTTTTCTCATAACTCCTCTGAGGAGAATGAGGTCTAATGGTTGTGACCCTACCCAGAGCTTCACCTGTGGTTAAGAATCGACTGCTGTGATTTTTTTTGCCTGCTCAAACTGACTTAAGAAACAATTCAAGCCACAGGAAAATGAAACACCACAAGCAGACCAGAAACTCCAAAAAGAGACAGGTTAAGGGAGATACAGGATCTTCCAATTCCTCCCACCCCAAAAAATCAAAGAACTCTTTTTTTACCTTTTATAACATTTTTTTCTAAAAGTTTTTTTTAATTTTTAATTTTTAACTTTAATTTTTTTCTACCGCTCATAATTTTTATTTTAGAGGATATGTGTGTCTACTTTTTTTCTCTTTAAATTTTTTTTGTTTAGCTCTACTGATCATTTGATCCTTTCTTTCTTTCCTTCTCACTCTTTTCACTTTTTCTTCTTTTTCATTCTTCTTTGCGTGACTTAATTGTTGTTCTGCTCATTCTCAGATATGCCAATAGTTGATTATTAGACCTCATTGTGTAGACACTTCATCCAGAATTTTATTACTCAATTTAAAAACTCTTAGACTTAAATTTCTTAATAGCGGTACTACCTCTTTATACATACATAATATTTTAAGCATATTTATAAGTTTTTCATGTCTCCTTTATATCCCTCCCCTTCTCTTATTCTATCCACATTCTTCTGTAAATATTACGTTTCCATTTGCATAATTTTTAAATGTTGCACTTCTTACATCTTAATTTTTGTTTTTCTATTTTTTCTTGTATTTTCTTTCTCTTTCTTCTTATTTTCTCTCTCTCTACTATCATTCTATCCAACCTATTTCCTGCTTTGTGATTAGGATTTAGTTAATTTAACTCTCCCACTGCCTTTCCATATCCCTATATGCCGATTTTTACCCATATCTCACCCTAAAAATAATAATTTCTGTTGGCCAAATTCTTCTTTGCAATGTTCGTAGCCCATTAATACATAGTTGTTTGATATTGAATAGGTATATCTGTTGAACTAGATTGTATCTGCAGATTTTTGACTGTGAAACTACAGACTTTGGTTGATGCTTGCCTTAAAATAGTGAGCTAGCACAAAACCAGCGTTACTTTCATCCCAAATGGGCAGGGCAACCTGGAAAAACACAAGAAAAATGGCAAGTCCGCGTATCTCAACTCCCACTCATGATAATCAGGGGTCAGAAAAGATAATCAATAATCCAGAGGAGAGGTCACACAAAGCTCTCCAAACACTACTGGTAATTATGGTAAATTAAAAGATTGAAAACCTGCAAAGGACTCTGAATGAGCGTGATAGGGAGAGAGAGGAGGCAAAACAAAATTTAATACAAGAATATCATGAGCGTGAGGAATCTACTCAAAGATAGATACATAATTGCATGAGCAGATTGAGAACACTCAAAGAGAAATAAAGGAATGCCGTGAGCAGGCTGAGATCACTCAAAGAGAACTACAGGAACTGCGTGAATGTGAAGAAGCTTAATCAGAGAGAAATACAGGAATTGAGAGAGCTCGATGAGAATGCAGAATGATCACTAAAGGCATTCATGGAATCCATAAACAGAGAACTGATCGATGTCAGGGAGACCACAAAGGGAATGCTGAATGGAGCCCAACAGAAGGAATGGGAATAACCAATCAACTAAATAATTTGAGAATAAACACTGACAACCAAATTAAGGAAGTAAAGAAGTTCACACAAGATTTAAAACAATGCTCCAACAAAGAATTTGAAGCCATCAAAGCTGACCAACTAGAAGAAAAAGAAATTTAAAACAAAGTATAAAGTCTTGATAGTAGGTTAGGCCATGCAGAAGATCGAATCTCGGAGATTGATGTCAGCCTAGATATTATAGAGAAATATGATAGATCTATTCAACACTGGGAAGACACCATCAGAAGGCCTAATCTGAGGATAATGGGTGTAGAGGGGAACCTAGAAACAGAAGTTAATGGTCTAGGAAATTTGTTTAACAGGATCCTAGCAAAGAACTTCCCAAACATGTAAAAAGATAGGCCTATTCAGATACAAGAAGCTTTTAGAACTCCAAAAAGACCAGACCAATATAGGACATCCCACCATCAAATTATAATCCACACAGGATCAATTCAAACCAAAGAAAAGATCCTTAAAGCTGTCAAGGAGAAAAGATCAATCACCTATAAAGGGAAACCAATTAAAATCACCTCAGATTTCTCAGCGGAAACAATCATAGCAAGAAGAGCCTAGAATGATGTATGCCATGCCCTAAAGACAAACAATTATCAACCAAAATTCTGTACCCAGCTAAACTCTCCTTCATAACTGGAGGTCAAATAAAAACCTTCCATAGCAAAGAAAAATTAAGACAATATATCTCCACCAAACCAGCTCTACAAAACATTCCTAAAGACGTCCTACACATAGAAAACTAACGAGATAACAATAAATGCCAGGAATTCGCACCCAAACTGAGAATCCAAGAACCATAAGAACGCAATTGACGCAGCCCCCAAGAAGATGGATAAAATGGCAGGTACTCCCAAATACCTCAGTCCTATCTCTCAACATTAACAACTTAACTCTCTAATTAAGCGACTTAGACTATCTAGTTGGATTAAAAAGCAAGATCCTTCTATCTGCTGCCTTCAGGAGTCACATATTGTCCATAAAACAAACACATTTTGAATGTGAAATGCTGGAACAAATCTACCAAGCAAACGGCCCCCATAAACAGGCGAGAATTGCAATCCTAATATCAGATATAAGAGATTTCAAATTAAAATTCATGAGAAGAGATAAAGAAGGTCATTACATACTAAATTAAGGTATCTCTCCTTCAGGAGAATATTACAATTCTAAATATCTATTCGCCAAACAACGGAGGACCCAAATTTATCCAAGAAGCAGCACTTTCCCTCAAATCTCACAGAGATACAAAGACATTAATTGTTGGGGATTTTAACACACCACTCTCCCCTCTAGATAGATCAACTCGGCAAAAACTCAACAGAGAAACTGCAGATCTAAAAAACTGCATAGATCAACTAGATTAAACAGACATCTACTGAATATTTCACCCAGCAGCATCAGAATACACATTTTTCTCAGCAGCACATGGAACATCTTTGAAAATAGAACACATTTTAGTCCACAAAGCAAACTTGTCCAAATTCAGAAACATTGAAGTTATACCTTGCATTCTCTAAGGCCACAAGGAAATAAAATTAAACTCAACACCAAAAGCCACCAGAGAAAATCCTGTAACACATGGAGGCTGAAGAATATACTGCTGAATCACCAGTGGGTCATGGAAGAGATTAGAAAGGAAATTCAAATGTTCATGAACACACAAATTACCAGCTCTTTGGGACACAGCAAAGGCAGTACTCAGGGGCAAGTTTATAGCTCTGAGTTCCTACATCAACAAATTGGAGAGATCTGAAACCAACAATGTAGTGACACATCTAAATCTCCTTGAAAAAGAGCACCAAGATAAATCGCAATCCAGTAGATGCAAAGAAATAATTAAAATGAAATCAGAAGTTAATGAATTAGAATTCAAAAAAACATAGAAAGAAGCAACAAAACAAAGGTTTGTTACTTCCAAAAAATTAACAAAATTGACAGACGCTTAGCAAATCTTATCAAAAAAGAAAGAACACACACAAATAATTTCAGAAATGAGAATGGAAACATCACCACAGAATCAACCAAGATTCAGAACATTATATGGAAATATTTTTCAAAACTTTATGCAAATAAGTTTGAGAACTTAGCAGATATGAAACTTTTCCTAGCAAATATTGACACACCAAAACTAAACCAAGAGGAGTTAAACCATCTTAACAGGCCCATATCAAGCAATGAAATAGAAACAGCAATAACAAACCTCCCACCTACGAAAAGTTCAGGACCAGATGGCTTTACAGCAGAAGGCCTTCAAAACACAGCTCACACCAATACTCCTCCAAATCTTCAATGAAATTGAAAGAGAAAGTTCACTACTGAACTTATTCTATTAAGGCATCATAACTCTCATGCCAAAACCAGGCAGCGACTCATCACAGAAAGATAAATATAGACCCATTTCTTTGATGAACATTGATGCAAAACTTCTCAACAAAATTTTGGCTAATCAAGTTCAACAATTCATCCAAAAAATCCTACACCATGATCAAATAGGATTAATTTCAGGGATGCAAAGCTGGATCAATATAGGCAAATCAATTTATAATTCATCACATTAGCAGGAGCAAGGATAAGAAACACATGGTTATCTCAATAGATGCATTTGACAAGATCCAAAACCCCTTTATGATGAAGGATCTGCAAAAATTAGGAATCCATGGAACTTTCTTCAATACAATAAATACTATATATGACAAATCTATACTTAAATACTATACTTAATGGTGAAAAAATAAGCCATTTCCCCTTAACTCATGAACGAGAAAAGAATGTCCTCTCTCTCCACTTCTCTTCAATCTAGCATTGGAATGCCTAGCTACAGGAATAAGACAAGATGCAAACCTAAAGGGGATCCAAATAGGGAAAGAAGAAGTAAAACTCTCCCTCTTTGCAGATGTCATGATCTTGTATTTAAAGAATCCCATAGACTCCACTCCCAAATTACTCAAGCTGATTCAAAACTTTGACAAAGTAGCAGGGTATAAAATTAACCCTCAAAAAGCAATGGCTTTTCTCTATACCAACAATGAGAAAAGTGTGGCTGAAATTAGGAAAGCATCTCTATTCGTAATAGTCCCACAAAAAATAAAATACCTAGGAATTAACTTAACCAAAGAATGAAGGACCTCTATGATGAAAATTTTAAAAACCTGAAAAAGGAAATCAAAAGAGATCTTAGAAAGTGGCAGAAACTCCCATGCTCCTGCATTGGAAAGATCAACATCGTGAAAATGGCAATCCTTCCCAAGGCTCTCTACAAATTCAATGTGATACCTATCCATATTCTAACCTCATTCTTCAAGGAAATAGAAGAGGCAATCCAATAATTCATAGGGGACAAAATAAAAGACCCCAAATATCAAAAATGATCCTCAACAGAAAGAACAGTCCTGGAGGAATATCAATACCAAATTTCAAACTCTACTACAAAGCCATAGTAATCAAAACAGCTTGGTACTGGCATAAGAACAGACCGCAAGACCAATGGAATAGAATTAAAAACCCAGAAATGAACCTACATACCTATAGCCTTTTAATATTTGATAAGGGAGCTAAAAAATATAATGGAAGAAATACAACTTCTTCAGTAAATGGTGCTGGCAAAATTGGTTAACTACTTGTAGAAAACTAAAGTTAGATCCTTATATATCACCCTGCACCAAAATCAACTCCAAATGAATCAAAGAACTCAGAGTCAAAGCAGACACTCTGAAAACATTACAGGGGAATAGGAGAAATCCTAGGTCTCCTTGGCACAGGCTGAAATTTTCTTAATGAGACCCAGAAACACAACAAATCAAAGAAAGGTTGGACAAATGGGATTGCATGAAATTGCAGAGCTTCCAAATGGCAAAGGACATAACTAGTAAGATCATTATAAAGCCCATGGATTGGGAGAAAATCTTCAATAACCATAGAATGGACAAGGGTCTCATATTTAAAGTATACCTGGAACTCATAAAATTAAATCCCCCAACAACAAATCTTCAAAGAAACAACTGCCCAATAAATAAGTGGGCTAAAGACATAAAGAGAAACTTCTCTGTAGAGGAAAAGAGGATGGCCAATAGACACATGAAGAAATGCTCAACCTCTCTAGCCATAAAAGAAATGCAAATCAAAACAACATCGAGATACCACCTCACCCCAGTTAGAATGGCTATAATCAAGAACTCTGATAACAACAGATTCTGGAAGGGATGTGGACAGAAGGGAACCCTACTATATTGTTGTTGTGAGTGTAAATTTGTTCAACCACTTTCGAAAGCAGTATGGAGGCTCCTCAAAAGACTCCACAAAGAGCTCCCCTATGATCCAGCAATCACACTTTTGGGCACTTACCCAAATGTTCACAAACAAGAGCTCACTAAAGCTATCAGCACAACTATGTTTGTTGCAGCCTTTTTTACCATAGCTAAGATATGGAACCAACCGAGATGCCCCTAGGTAGATGAATGGATCAACAAAATTGGGTATATATACACAATGGAATTGTATGCCTCCATCAGAATGAATCACATTGATCTATTTGTTAGGAAATGGAAAGACTTGGAAAAAATTATATTAAGTGAAGTAAGCCAGGCCCAAAGAAACAAAGGTCCCATGGTTTCCCTTATTTGCAATAACTAGTATATATCTGAGTCAAGCAGAAAAGTTCCGATAAGTTCATGTTAGGAAAATGAAACCTAAGGTATGTATTCAAATTTTTTTCTTTCATACGATTGTTTCTAGTACATTTATGAGGTTATTTCTTTGTTGCTTTTTATGTCGCTTCCTCAGGGTACAATCCCTGCTTTTACTGTATTTGATGTTATAATTTATGGAGGGGAAAGGAAAAAACAAATCGTTTAAATAACGATTACAGGTGGACCCATTGCAACATTGAGACGTAGAATTTGTATGTCAAAAATGAACTTTACCACTTTGGTAGGGGGAGGTAGAGGATCGGGTAAGGGTGCGGGATGAGGATGGGATGTGAAGGGGAAACAAAGGAGGAGGCTACAATGCTTGATAAGAAATGTACTCATTATCTTCCCCATGTGATTTTAACCCCTCTGTACAGTATTTTCACAATTAAAAAAAAGAAAAAAAAAAGATTCGGCTGCTGTGGACTAAAAGTTAGGGATAATCCATCTAAATCAATGATTGCACATGTTGCTACTTGTCTACCATCCCAACTACAGTTTACCAGGCCTGGTGGAGCATACCTGTCAGAGATAGGAGGACCTCAATCCAGTCCAACCATACCATATATTGAGGCTCTGCTTCAGAAATTCCCAAGACAGAAAGGTGGCTCCTCACAGACAGGGAGAGGACACAAGTAGGGTGTCATGGTGCCCCCAGAGGGGTTTCTGACCCGGGGTAGGGGTGGTTTTGCGGCAGCCACTCACAAGTGCTCCTGGGGAAGTTGCTTGAGGCTGCTCCAGGTAGGGTGAGCAGGGATGGCAGTGGCATTGCAGAAACATGACCTCAGAGAAGAGAACCAGGCCCAGGGACCAGGTTGGAGCTTTACATGCCCTGGCAGGGTGCCATTGCCTGATGTTTGAAATTCTGAACTTTGGGAAGGCAGGGAGGGGGCTGGGGCGTAGGCCGGCTTCTCAATTTCCTTCTATATTCCAGTAGCCTTGAGTCTCTTCTCACCACTCAGCCATCACTACCTTCCTCAACTGCTGGTAGTGGTGTAAACTAACAGAGGGAATCCAGGTGCTACCAGGCAGCATGGAATGTGGGCGTGGCCACCATTCTTGTATCTCATTGGTCATAAAGAACAATGAAAGAATGGGGGTGTGGCCAGAATCCTGTGATGCAAACAGTATGGGAGGAGTCAAGAAGATAGCAGCTCCCCCAGCCCTTTTCCCAGGGAACAATGTCCAATTCAGTTGGAGACAAGAGGGTGACCTTCTTTAGCCACATGGCTGCAAAGATCATTGTGTATGGCTGTTTGTTCCCAGTCCCAGACCATGAACTGAGGATATGGGCACAGTCTGTGAGCTGCTTTTGCTCAAGGCTGGCCTTCCACACTGCAGCCACAGGGATTCTGGCTTTGTTGGCACTGAAGTTGGACTTTCCTTCCTATGGTGACTTTGACCATGATCCTCCCATCACAGCCTTGTAAGTATCAAGGAAGACTGTTGAGAGCCACTGGTGCCTGCCTAATCATTGGTCTTTCTGATGTTCTTGGGCAGACTGGTGAGTTCCATATCCTTGGGTTTAAGTGTTGGGAGCTGTAGCCCACAGTTAGAATCCTGGTCCTGCCACCTCCAAATGGAAGGCTATCCTTAGAAACTTATTCCTGTCCATATGATTACCGATGGAATATGATGGATGTCATGATTGAAAGAGCATTTTTTCAATGATTCTAGGATAAAATTATATACAATTATGTTATAGGACACTAATCAATGTTAATTAATGCTTTATGAAGCATTTAAACAATCACATTCATAAAATGGAGGCATAATGAAATACCTAAGAATTACTATACTATTACATAATATAAAGGTGCCATTTTTCTGCCAGGACTGGGATTGGAACCTTGGAACCTATGGCCTTGGTAACTCTGTTGCACTGTGTGGGACGGAGAAGCTGGCCTCCTTGAAGTCAAGAAATTCAAGTCTGTTCTTTAGGCCTGAAATAGATCCCCACCACTAGAAAACATTCTATTCATGTACAATTTACATATATGATTTATATTTATATACATATGGTGACTCCATAATGCATTGAGTGCTGTTATTTTATTTTTTTGTTTTATTCATGTATTGACAATTTATTTTGACTAATATAGCACATAAAACATTGATTACATTGATTACATAAGATATAGGTCTGCATATGTATTCCACTTCATACGTGACACCTAAGACTGTCACAAATAAGGAAAACATGTATCACCATCAAGTTCTTACTCCACAATTCAATTTTGGGGAGTGCTGGGATCTAAACTCACGGCCTACAAGCCTACAATGCCCAATTCATGAATGGGTGAGTGTCAGCACGCCATCCTGGGGCAAATTGAGCTGACAGGCTGTTCCCAAGACCTGCGATCAAGCCCCAGGTGTTAGCAAAATAAGAACAGATTGACATGCATGTGGCAGTATGCTAATAAATATGTATTGTTATAGAGTGTTAGAGATGTCTATAAATTATTCAGTTATATAGACTACATTCCTATCAATTCCTGGGTACTAATCATGCGTCCATGTAATTAATGTTATTGTTTTCATCCTTATACTATTAATGAAATCAATCACTGTCCTGAAATTGTTGTGTTCCTGTAATAATATTCTTTTTATGCTTCATAAATATTAAATAAAATCAATTAGCCTCCTGAAATGATGCTGCCTAAATTTATAGGAGCATCATTCCTGATCAACTCATTGATCCTTGACATTGATAACATTCCATTTTTCTTCCTATGGATGGGAACCATTTTCTTAGTATCTCCTGCCATTGGTTGGTGTTAGGAGGGGGATTCAAATCGGGGCCTATGTTGCCACGGTGGCCTATGACTTCCCAGATATTCTGGAAGCCTTCAGCAATGCAAGGTGAAATACCCTTTGCAACAGTGTCATTCAGACACATGAGGGTCACCGAGCAAAGGAAGAAAACATAAAAAGGCCATATTTTTTCTGTGCATAACTTTCCCTGCAAGACCTGGGGGTCTAGGATCCCAGAAGCAGCTGTAGGTCTAGTGGCTGCACCCCAGCCTAGGGTGATTGAAGCTGAGGCAGAGTTGCCACAACCTGACATCAAGCCCGTACTGAGAAAAGTAAAATTAAAAAAAATTAGCTCCCTGGCTTGCAATTCATGATATTTATCCTTCCAGGCATTGGATTTGAACCCAGGATCTGGGTAAATCTAGTGAGGGATAAAATTGTAAGAGTGAGACTAGAAATGTGGCTTAGTGGTAAAGAGCTCGCTTAGCATGCATGAATGCCAGGGTTTAATACTCAGTGTCACATACTCAGAAAAATCCAGTAGCTGTGGAGTGGCTCAAGTGGCTAACTTGAGGAAAAGGAGTTCAGAGACAGTACCCACACCCTAAGATCAATCCCAAGGACTGCCAAAAACAATAGACGAGATGTCAGTGGCTCACACATGGAACTCTAGAATCTCAGGAGGCTGGGAGCTGAAGATCACAGTTCAAAGACAGCCTAATCAAAGAAATCTTTTTAGATGCTTATCTCCAGTGAACCATGAAAAGACCACATGTGGCACTGTGGTTCAAGTGGTAGAGTGTTCGCCTTGACTTGAGGGGCACTGAAATATGCACAGTGGAAGTCAAAACGAGGGTGAAAGTTAACCCCTCTGACTTGGGTGATCCTGATGGTCGTAGGCTCCCTCCCTATTCCCCCAATTGGAGGGGAGGTATGGCACACTACGAGACCTGTGAGAGGGACTTTCAAGACCCAGACCCCTATGCCATGGAGGGAACAAGGGGTGGGGAAGTAACCTACTGGAAGACCTACCCTGGAAAGTAAGGGCCACCCGAGAGCCCGGCAGGAATCGCTTCCCCAAGCGTTTCCCTTCAATCTGTCACCAGGGGCTAACAGGCCCTTGGAATAGTATCCATGGGAAGCTAAGGATCTTAAAGAGCTCCGCAAGGCGGTGGCAGAGGATGGCCCAAACTCTTCTTGGGCCCAGACCCTATTACCGGACATTGCTTATCACCCATGTGTCCCTAAGGACTGGCTGGATGTGGCCAAAGCTGTACTTACTAGTCCTCAGTTTATTATATGGTGTGCTTTCTTTGAGGAGGAATGCAGAGAGTGGAAAGAGAATAACTGTCAGGCTCAACCTGCGATAGCTATTACTTATGCCATGTTAGCAGGGATGCGGGAAGGGTACTTCACTGACATCCAACAGGCCACAATACCTGGCCCGTACTGTGACCAGGTGAGGCAGGCAGGACTTGCCGCATGGTATAAACTGGATGATAGGCCTACTGAGTCCCCTATAGCAGGAGTGAGACAAAAACCGGGTTAGCCTCTACCAGATTTCATAGACCGAATCCAATCGAGCATTCACAGCAAGCTGCCAGAAGGGAACCTGCATGATCAGTTTGTCAAGCAGCTGGTCTGGGAAGGGATGAATGCAGACCACTGCATGGCCTGCATGGGATTGAGAGAGAGTTCCCTGGGCAGCTGGGTGGTGGCCTCCCAGGATGTGGGAACGCAACAGCACCAGTTCCAATCATTAGCTTTGGCTTTAAAGGCTCAGACATCTTCAATGACTGAGGCAATTACCCAGGCATTGGCAGCCCAGGACCAAGGAACCCCAAGATCATCTGGGAGAGGATTTGTTTTAAATGCAGGCAGGGGGCTGGGAAGGTGGCTCAGTGGTAGAGCGCTTGCCTTGCATGCCTGAGGCCCTGGGTTCGATTCCTCAGCACCACATAAGCAAAAAGAAAAAAGCTGGAAGTGGCGCTGGGGCTTAAGTGGTAGAGTGCTAGCCTTGAGCTGAAAAGCTGAGGGAAAGTGCCCAGGCCCAGAGTTCGGGCCCCACGACCGGACCCCCCAAAAAATAATGCAGGCAGGAAGACCACTTTAAGAGGGACTGTTTACAGTAATCCCCCACCAATTGGCCTGGGGGCAAACCATCCCCTACACTCTGCCCCAGAGGCGGGGAGGAATACAAGTTTGATTTAGATGGGAAGCCTTTAAACTAGGGGAGGGGCATCCTCCAGCCCCACTAACTCAAGGAGCAACCCCCTCTGCTGAGAGGCACAGGCAGCCCTGTGGCAGGGCGACCCAGGCCCATTGGACCGTCCCCCTGGTGGAAGGACTCTGCCCTAAAATGAGTACTCTCGTAGGCGGAATGAGGTTTCACTGCTTAATTGACACTGGGGCAGATCGAACCATACTCAGGGAGGAGGAAGTGCCCTTGAACTGGAAGCTTTTACCTGGGCCCCTGTTATTGGCGGTAGAGGGCAACACCCAGTTCCAAGAGACGCTTACCCTTATGACATGGACTAGCCCAGATGGAGAACAGGAAAAGATATGCCCTTTAGTGGCAAAAAAAAAAAAAAAAAAAAAACCTCCCTGCCAATTTACTAAGACAAGACATGCTAAGACAAATGGATGCTGTGGTCACTACAGACCATCAAGCATCCTATGATGATATCCTGGATGGGGATGAAGCACAAAGTCTTAAACAGGATCTAGAGGGAGTTAAGGAAAGGATTTTTTTAACTTTCATAATTACAGAGAAGAAAATAGGGGACCCACTCAGGTGCACCCCCCAATCCTAAAATGTCACTTCCTCCAGAGTACCTCCCATTAGGTGGAAGCCGGGAAGCCCAATCTGGATGGAGCAGTGGCCATTGACAATATCTAACACCCATATTTGTTATTCAAAAAGCCTCCTGGGCTTGGCATATGCTCCAAGATCTACATAAGATACATGAAAGGATGGAGCTAATAAGAATGCCCCTAAGAAGCATGCCCTGGACTCCTGCTATACCTTCAGAATATACCTTGGTTGTGAAAGATTGTTTTTTTCTATCCCCCTGACATGACAATGGAGAGGACCTGACCCCCTAGTTACTATGGGCAGGGGATTTGGATGCATTTTTCCCATAGGGGAGACAGCCCCCATTTGGATCCCTGCCAGAAACCTTAAATTTTTACCCATCTCCTCTATACAAGAGGATGCCCAAAGATAAACTAACTAACAAGGAAAGAAAACCAGCCATGGGCGAGGCTTGTGTTTAAAAGAGAAAATCCAGATAGATAACTAATAACTATCCCCAAGGCAACCAGCCCTTGAGAAGCTCTTGTGTTCTCTAACAATTGCAGATGGCGATACTCCAGGTGTTAGCTGTCCTGACCCTCCCAGTCCTGGCAATGGACCTATGGAATCAGCATCAACCTCAACGATTGACCTGGGCAGTGATCATCGCTGGCAATGCAGAAATCGTCACTAGCACCACAAGAGAAGCTGTCCCTTTGACCTGGTCGCCTGACCTTCATTTTGATCACCACCGTATGTCATTTTAATATTACCTGATTTAATTGTTCTTTTACTAATTGCTTGTATGGTGGCATTGAATCCATACTTATTGTTAATCAACCACCTTTTGTTACAAGCCCCACCTCTGGACTCTGAAGTGGCAAAGACTGCTATTCCATCCTTCACTAATGTTAAAGGACTGGTAATGACATTTCCTGTCCTGGTAATGCTTTTGCTAATGGTTTTTCTATGCCTTCCTTGCATTATACCTACACTGCAAAACTCGTTTGAGCTTAGCAAGCCGGTTATATAAGATCAAGCTCCAAGTGAATGAATTTCCCCCCTAGAGGAATCGCAGCCAGAGACAGGTAAGAGGGGGTGTCAGTCTAACCAACCTAAATACAGGGCCTTCAGCTTCACTCTGAAGAACTTCCCGATGACAAGTAAGGCAGACAAGGCAATCCTCCCAATGTAAGACAGGTGGGTTCTCTTCTTTAAACAAAGATTGGGGAGATGATGTTGGGAACCATTGACAGTAAAGCTCAAAGGTCATTTTGACCCCTGTGCTAGCTTAAAGGCATGTACAAGGAACTTGCTTACTTAAAAGACACCAGGTGCACAGGATTGCTTTGCTATGTCTGCAGTTTGTTTTAAATTTTCCTTTTTTTTCTGGACTATAGTAGAACGGCCTAAATGTGGGGGCCCACAAGGATGTACTGTGCCACATGTGTGGAACTCCCAATACCCAGGCTGTTCCCATGTTCTAAAGAGGACGACCTTACGAGATACTGATACTGACTTTTATATATGCCCAGGAAATTATTGAACTGCTTCAGACATTTCTAACTGTGGTGGGACTGATGTTTATTACTGTGCTAGGTGGGGATGTGAGGCAACTGGGACAGGCTCTTGGATCATGCACAAGGGCCCTCCCTATCCTTGTCTGGTGAATCTCGACCCCCAGACTTGCTTCAAACCCCCTATGTGGCAAATCCTATTCTTACAAATGTAATCCTGTTAAAACAAGAAAAAAGTGACGGGGAATCTGCAGGGCACATGGGCAGCAAAGAGGTGCTGAGAGAGTAGAGTGGGCTGAGCCCAATTTGCCTTAAGTTCATTGCGGAACCAGCCCATGAAAGCTTAGTTGCCTGATAGGGTGTGAACTTGACAGTGGTTGGTTCCTCTTCCTCCCCTGCCATGCCACCCACCCTTTTTGGCTTTAAAAAGGGCTGCTCTCTGTTAATAAATAAGTTTTTCTTCCTGCTTGATTTGGCTCCCCACTGTGTCTGATTGTCTCCTGAGCTGAGGGAGGCTAGGGAAAGGGCGAGCGCGGCACTGACCTTTCCTAGGACCCTGTTCATCTTTCATTGGACAGACACAGACCCAACAACTAGGTATATTTTTGCCACTTCTTGTCTTGAACTCAAGGCCTGGGCACTGTCTGTAGCATTCTACTACTTGAGCCACAGTCCCAATTCTGACTTATTCTGTGAATGTGCTACCAAGAAATCATACCCAGGGCTTCTTGCATGTTAGACAAGCAATCTCTCAATAATCCACATTCCTAGCACCCTCATCTTTGCCTTAATGGTAGTTTTTTACATAAGTATACTGCCATTTTATGTCCCCAAGTTTAATTTTCTGAATACTGGTTACTTCTATGAAACCTGATCTTCTCTTCCCCTGCCTGGTTTGTTACTGTTCCTGCATTGACCTCATAATAAAATGTAAATAAAATCTGCTGAGAGCATCAGTGTATCATATGAGGACACAGCCTGGAACCCTGGAAGAGAAAAGCTATGGGCCTGAAATGAAGAGAATGATGCAGTATGCATAAGGAGCGTATATGAAAAATAAATCAGTAAATAAAAGGAGAAGCATTACGTAAGGTCTGTTTGCATTCTGGCAGGTAGTATACAGATTAAGTAGGGAGAGCACTGAAAATTTTTTGTGGCCATACTAAGGCTTAAACTCAGGGCCCGATGCGTTTCTCAGCTGTTTTTCCAAGGCTGAGGCTTTAACACTGCCACAGCTCCACTTCCAGCCATCTGGTCGTTAATTGGACATAAGCGCCTCCCAGGCTTTCCTTCCTGGTCAGGCCTGTGAATCCTGCTTGGCTTTCTCTCTTACAGCTGGAGCTCTACTCTCTGGAACACTGTACCACTTCTGGTTTACTGGTGGTTTATTGGAGATAAGAGTCTCACAAAATTCCTGCTCAGGCTGAATTTGAACGGCAATCTCGCAAACAGGATTCAATCGGCTTTCCTCAGGAAGACATCAAGGAGCCCCTTCATACAAAACCTTAGTCTAAATCTCGAGAGGCACTAGAGAAAAAGAGATACATGAAGACGAGCCTAGTGTGTTCTACATACTTAAGGTTGGAGACACACAACTCTCATAATTATTAGATCATTTTATAGACAAAAGGAGCAATGAAGACAGTATAAGGATCGCTCCAGCTTTTGGTCCTCTCATCTTGAGACAGCAAATTCACTGCAGCTCAATGCTAAGTGACAGAACGTGCGTGTCCTGTGGACATTTGCTCCCAAATCCTGTGACACTCTTTTCTCACTTTTGGCTTCAAACCTGTGACCGAGAGGAGAAGATGAGGAGAGAAAATCCTTCTCAGAGATAACAGCTATAAAGAACATTGGGTAGATAATTTATAAATTCAAACCTTTGGAATGACCCTGTTAAGAAGTCAGATTGTCCAGATGAAAAAATGAAGAAGAAAAGAAAGAAGGTGCCAGTCGCTTCTCACTGTAATCCCAGCTTCTCAAGAGGCTGAGGTATAGAGAATCTGAGTTTGAACCAAGCAAGTATAGCAAAATCCATGACATTGTTATTTCTAAGAGATCACAGGAAAACCCAGAAGTGGGGCTGTGATTCAAAGTTAATGCACTACCCTTGAGCAAAAGGAGTTCAGGGACAATGCCTAGGCTCATAGTTCAACCCCAGGACCTGCCCCCTCAAAAAGAGCCTGTACCTCCATGTCTTTGGGTATGTATGGATATATTCCTAGAGGTGAAGCTCCAGAGTAGTTATGATGAATGGCATCAAGCTAGGAAATTTGTATTCAATAAAATGTTTTCATAACAGAGACTGCTTTCATGACAGTGCATAATACAGAGCTCCCCTCACTGTTCCCAGTGTAGCCTGAGGGTTTCACTGTATCCCAGGCCTGCTGGAAGAAATCTCTCTTTGTCTGGACAGGCAGGCAAAAGCCCTCACTCCTGTAGAGCTGTGTAACAAACAACTCCATCTGGGTAAGATAGTGAGGATGATTTTGGGCGGGCTCTGAACGTCAGGAGAAAAAGGTGTCTTTGTAGCCCAAACTATCTCTCTCCCCAGTGCTCTGGTTTGACAGGAAGCCTTCATATGTGCCACCTCCTGTGGCAGGCCAAGTCCTGTGCACTTATCCTGCCTTTGTGAGACTATATTCCGATGTTCAGATACAGTGCTCAATATAATTCAAGAGTCCTTCTGGCAGGCAACTAGGGCACTGAAGTTAATTGTTTCATTGCCAGTGATGATGGGCCTATGATGCCTCTCCTAGGTTTCTGGAAGCTTGGGAAATCCAAGCACATGTCTGATATCACAAAGGTTCCTGTCATCTACGGATGGTGAATCTCATCAGGTTTTGAAACATTTGACCTCTCCTAGTTGGGCCCTGGGTGGCTAGGTTTGGGGGTTGAACACAGGGCCAGGGTGCTGACTATGAGCTCAGTGCAGAAGCCCGGTGCTTTACCATTTTGTGTAACAGCATCAATTCTAGTCTGTGTGTCTGTGTGTGTGTGGTGTGTTTGTGTGTGTGTGTGTGTGTGTGTGTGTGTGTGTGTGTGTGTGTGTTTGTGTGTGTGTGTGTACGCAAGCGGGTGCACAGGGGCACGGGCACATATACCATTCTTGGAGGTTGAACTCAGGACCTGAGCACTGTACCTAGTTTCTCTTGTACAATCATAGCCTTCTCCCACTTGAACCACAGAGCTACTTGAGTATTTTTTTTACTGTTGTGGTCCTGAGAAATGAAACCCAGGGTTTCATATTTGCAAAGCACTCTACCCCTAAGGCATATTCCAAGCCCTCTACTTCAGGTATGTTAGTTTGTTTCTCTATATTTTAATTATTGTAGGAGTTGATGTCTGAGCCTGGATGCTGTCCTTGAGCTCTTCAGCTCAAGTCTTGTGCTGTACCACTTGAGCCAAACACCATTTCAGCTTTTCTGGTGGCCCATTGGAGCTAAGTGTCTCAAGGACTTTCCTGCCCAGGCTGGCTTTGAACTACGATCCTCAGATCTCATCCTCCTGAGTAGGTAGGATGACAGGCATGAGTGACAAGCACCTAGCTTCCACTTCAGTTTTCTTAGTGGTGAACTGGAGATAATAGGCTAATGGGACCTTTTGTGTCTAGGATAATTTGGAACCCAGATCCTCAGATCTCAGCTACCTGGGAAGGCAGGATGAGAGACCTCAGGTATAGACCCCTAGGCTGTGGCATCTGCTGCAAGGGATCCATGGCTCCAAGCGGTGGAGTGCTAAACATGAGCCCAAGAGGTAAGGGTCAGAGCTTAGACACCTATTTCAAGGTTTATGACTGAGAAAAAACAAAACAAAACAATTGTCTGAAGTAGACAACTCACTAGTCTACAGTAATACATAACTTTGTCCCTGCCATGGATACATATATGAGCCTCAATATTCTTGTCTGCATAATCATCTCAGTGGGGAGATCTTACAAGGACCCAATGAAAGAGTGCACCTGGTGAAGGACACAGCACATGGCACTCTTTGCATGATTCAGCACACAGCATCCTGTGAAAGACTCAGCGCCCAGCACCCAATGCAGGACTCAGCACACTGCAACCTGTGAAGGACTCAGCACATAGCACCATGTGCAGCACTCAACACAGAGTACCCTATGGATGACTCACACATAGCTCTGTTCCACAAGCTGTCATTAGACTTAGGGCGCTCTAATCAATATCACCATTCTTTGAGGAACATTTCACAAACCACACAAGTTCACACCTAACAGTTTAGTAGGATTTTTTGTAGAGGGGGGGTTAGTCATGGAGCTTGAGCTTAAAGCTTGGGGATATTATTGTTCCAATAACATTTGCAAAAGGCTAGAACTCTACCACTTAGAGCCATATTTCAGAGTCTAGCAGACTTCCTGTCAAGTTTTAAAGCCCCAGAGATGCCAGTATATCGGGGGTAAGCTAGGGTAAGCAAGGATGATGGGGGTAACTCATGGAGCTAGGTTGCAGCAGTTTATATCTAACTAAGTCAGGTTAGGTGGTAGCTGTCAGTACCAGACTCCTAGCTTGCTTTTTCATGTGGTATTTGAAGTCCTGCCCTTCTATAGTTGCCGTTAGAACATTGTACCTCTTTTTGGCGGCAGTCCTGGGGCTTGAATAAAGGTTTTGACACTGTCCCTAAGCATTTATGCTCAAGGGTAGAACTCAATTGATTAAAAGATAGCAGAACTTCTGGGTTTTCTGTTTATGTGGCACTGAGGAAACGAGCCCAGGGCTTCATGCTCACTAGGTGAGCACTCAACAACCAAGCCCCAGGAGTGAACTGGTATAAATAGAGATTTATGTATATAAGCATTATATACACAGAAAGATGTCTGTATATTATTAATTTACAGATATTACTACCATTTATTACTTATTAAATTATTCTTTTTTTAAATTTAATTTTATTTTATTTGTGAACATACTGTACAGAGGAGTTACAATTATGTGGGCAGGATAATGCGTACATTTCTTACCAAGAATTGCAGCCTCCTCCTTTGTTTACCCTTCACATCCATTCCCAGCCTCCCCCCCCAATCCCAATCCTTCTCCTTCCCCCCAAACCCCACACACCGACGTTGTAAAGTTAGTTTTGGACATGACAACTTGTACTTCTCATTGTTGCAACAGGTCCACCTGTATCCTTAAATAACTGGTTTTTACCCATCTCCTCCACAAGTTATACTGACATCAAATATAGTGAAAGCAGGGGTTATACTGTGGGGGAGGGATATACAAAGCAACAAAGAGATAATCTTATAAATGCGTTAGAAACACATGCATGAAAGAAAAAAAAACATTAAAATACACATCTAAGGGTTCATTTTCCTGACATCACATTATCTGACCTTTTCTGCTTGACTCATACATATACTAGATATTACAAATAAGGGAAACCATGGGACCTATGTTTCTTTGGGCCTGGCTTACTTCACTTAATACAATTTTTTCCAAGTTTTTCCATTTCCTAACAAATGGGGCAATGTCATTCTTTCTGATGGAGGCATAGAATTCCATTAAATTATTAATGATGAGTCCCAGTTAACAATTAATAAAGCATTAAAATAAATTACTCAATATCCTGTTATTGTTTATCACATATGTACATACATCCATACACATAATTTCATATTTAATAGAATGAGACAGATATATATATATATATATATTGTTAACTTATGCATCATGTGGTACTACCAATTATTAGGTATTTAGGTTTCCATGCAATTTTTATTCTGGTAATACTTAATAAAATATTAAACTTAATCCACATCCTATAATTTTAGTGTCTAATTTTATCCTAGAATGATTCACTACTAATTCAATCTGCTTTTCATTAATTGTACTAACAATTCTTCCACCAATGACATTTTTTACATTTATGACATCCTATTACATATAGATTTGCATATATTACATATAGATTTTCATCTGAATTATACATCCTACCTGTCACCAAGCACTTTCAAAGAAAAAGAAAACATGTGTCACGCTCGGCTTCTCACTTCAAGATTACATTTTTTGGCAGGGCCTAGAAGGGTCAATTCATGAATGGCTGACTGTCAGCACAGCAGCTTCTAGGCAATTCAGCTGCCAGGCACTTCCCAGGTCCTGAAATCGAACCCCGTATGCTGACCCCATATTGTGCTTAGTGTACTTATTCATTTTATTTATTTTTTTTCATTTACTTACCATTTATTTTATTGACTGTTATTACACATGAAATATTTATTACATTTATTACATAGGATATAGATTTGCCTATGTAAGAAACTTCACACGTGATATCCAGGTCTTTCACAGAAAAGGAAAACATGTGTCACCATTGGCTTCTTACTCCACGATTCAATTTTTGTGTGTGCTGGCATCTAAAGTCACAGCCTACAAGGTCCAATTCATGAATGGATGAGTGTCAGTATGCCAGCCTGAGGCATATTGAGCTGACAAGCATTTCCAGAACTTGAGATGCAGCTCCAGGAGTTGACAAAATTAGAACAGATAGACATGCAGATGGTAGTACACAAATAAATATTGATTTTTATAGATTGCCAGAGATGTCTATACATTATTCGGTTACATAGGCTACATTCCTATCAATTCTTGGGTATTTCGTATACCTCCATGTAATCAATATTATTGTTGTCATCCTTAATTATCAATTAAATCAACCACTGCCCTGGAATTATTGTGTCCATGTAATTTATAGTATTCTTTGAATGTTTCAAAAATATTCATTAAAATCCATTGGCCTACTAAAATCACTCTATTTATATAGTAGTATTCAGAAACAACTAATTCAACCTTGCCATTCATAATCTTCCATCGGTATTCCTGTGAATAGGAAGGAGACTCTTAGGATCGCCATCCATTGGTAGGGGTCAGGACCTGGCTTCAAACACAGGGCCTATATTGCCATGTTGGCCTATGGCTTCCCTAGTAGCCCGCCAGCCTTCAGCAATACCAAGTTACCAACATTCTTCAACCGTGTCATTCAGAAGCAGGATGGTCACCTTTCAAAGAAAACAAATGTAAAACTGGTAGCCATCTGCAAGTTGCTAGGTTTTTTTTATTATTTTTTTTTCTTGTCATCCTTTGGGTCCCAGGAACCCAGGTTTGGCTGTGGGTCCAGTGGCTGCACCCTAGCCTAGAGTGATCAAAGAAGTGGCAGAATTGCCATGACCTGAGTTCAAGCCCTGTGCTTGACAAAAGAAAAATACATACATACATACATACATACATACATACATACATACATACATACATACATACATATATACATATGTACATACATTAAAAATATATTAAAAAAATTATGAGGCTCCTTGGCTTGGAATTCATGCCATTTTTTTCTGCCAGGCCTCGATTCGAACTCAGGGTCTGGATCAGGGTCTGGGTAAATCCTCAGCACTGTGGAGGATGGTGAAGATCACCATTCCGGAAGACAAGAAAGTCAGGCCTGTTTCTAGGGCCTGAATTCAAGTCTTAGCACTTGAAAAAATAATATTCGTATATATTTTAAGTACATGAGTTTTATTGACCTACACATTTTTACTGCATATTGCAGTTAGTGTATTCATTTTATTTTGTGTTTTATTTGTTTCTTATATATTTTAGTGAATATGATTACCATATAATACTTTTTGCATCTTATTACATAAGACATAGATTTGCATATGTATTCTACATCATTCCTGAGTCCCAGGAATTTCATCGATAAAGAAACCAAGTAGGACAATTGGTTTTCCACCAGGATTAAGTTTTTGGCAGTTCTGTGACTTGTACTCAGGGCCTAGCTGGCCCACTTCGTGAGTGGGTAAATGTTAGCACACCTGTCTGATGCAAGAGAAGTTGGCGGGCAAATTTGAGGACCTGAGATCAACCCCTAGGAATGGCCAATATATAAACAGATAGATGATTAGACTGCATGCTGTGATTGTGTGTGTGTGTGTGTGTGTGTGTGTGTGTGTGTGTGTGTGTGTGTGTGTGTGTGTGTGTGTTGTTAGCTGTTTTTGACCAGGGCTAGCCCTCTACCACTGGAGCTACACGGCTCTACTTCTGGCTTTGTTGGCACTGAAGTTGGACAAGGATCTCAAGGACTTTCCTGCCTAGTGTGAATTTGACCATGATCCTCCTATCACAGCCTTGTAAACATTAATGAGGACTGCTGAGAGCGACTGGTGCCTGCCTAATCATTGGTCTTGCTGTTCTTGGACAGACCAGTGAGTTCCGTATACTTGAGTTAAAATGGTGGGAGCTGGAGCCCACAGTTGTAATCCTGGTCCTGCCAACTCCAAATGGAAGGAGATCCTTAGATACTCATTCCTTTCTATATGAATATCAATGGAACGTGATGTATGTTATGATTGAATGGGCAGCTCTTAAATAATTCTAATTATACACAATTATATTATAGGACACTGATCGATTTTAATCAATACCTCATGAAGCATTTAAACAATCACGTTCATTAAATGCGGCATAATGAAATACCTAAGAATTGGGCATCACATAGTATAAAGGTGCCATTATTTCTGCTACGACTGGGATTGGAACTCATGGTCTGGCTAACACTGTTGCACTGTGTGGAAAGGGGAAGCTAGGCTTCTTGAAGTCAAGAAATTCATATGTGTTCCTTAGGTATGAAATTGATCCCCAGCACTAGAATACATCTTATTTGTGTACATTTTAAATACATGATTTATATTTACATACATAGGTTGACTCCATATTGCATTCACTGTAGTTATTCATTTTATTTTTTGTTTTATTCATGTGTTTGTGGGGCACATGGGCAGCAAAGATGAGACTGAGAGGAAGTTGAGTGGGCACAGCTCAATTGTTTACCTTAAAATCTGATTGGATAAAGCTTAGGCGCATAACAGGGTGTGACCTTTACAGTGATTGGTAGGTTCCTTTCCCTCCCCTTCCATTGCTCGCAGTTTTTCCCTTTAAAAGGTACTTGCTGTCTGGTAATTAACGAGTTCTTGCTTGACTTGACTCCCCACTGTGTCTGAATGTCTCCCGGGCTAAGGGAAAGGACCAGTGGTACCCTTAACATTCCTGGGCCCCATCCATCTTTCCGGGGCAAACAAAGACCCAACATGTATTGACTGTTTATTTTATTGACTAATATGGCAAAAAGAACATTGGTTACATTGATTAAATAGGATATAGCTCTGCATATGTATTCCACTTATACCTGATACCCAGGACTTCCACAGAAAAGGAAAACATGTGTCACCATCAGTTTTTTACTCCATGATTCATTGTTTGGGCGTGATGGTATCTGAACTCAAGGCCTACAGGGCCAAATTCATGAATGTGTTTGTGTCAGCATGCCATCCTGGAACAAATTGAGCTGATAGGCAGTTCCCAGGATCTGAGGTCAAGCACCAAGGGTTGACAAAATAAGAACAGATTGAAATACAGATCGTAGTACACTAATATATATATATATATATATATGTATATATATATATATATATATATATATATATATATTTACAGAGTGCCAGAAATGTCTATCCATTGTTCAGTTATATAGACTACATTCCTACCAATTCTTGGGTATTTAGTATGCCTCCATGTAATTAATGTTATTATGTTTATCTTTAATAAACTATTAAGTAAATCAGTGTCCTGAAATTATTGCATCCCTGTGAGAAATAGTATTCTTTTAATGTTTCATAAGATATTAAATAAAATCAATCAGCAGACTGAAATCATGAAGTCTAATTGTGTACAATTACCATTCATGAGCATGTCATTCAACTGTGACATTGATAACATTCCATCATTATTCCTGTTGATGGGAACGAATTTTTTAGGATCTCCCAACATCTGGAAGTGGCATGACTGTATTCGAACTGTAGGCCTATGTTGCCGTGTGGGACTATGGCTTCTCCAATAGCCCTCAATTAAAAAAATATTTAGCTCCCTGGTTTGCAATTCATGACATTTTTTCCTGCCAGGACTTGGATCTGAACTGAACTCAAGGTCTGGGTATATATGCAGCACCGTGATGGAAGGGAATCTGAACATGCTTGAAGACGAGAAAGTCAGGCCTGTTCTCTAGGCCTGAATGCAAGCCTAAGAGCTGGAAAACATACTCCTTATATCCAGTTTAAAGATAGCATTTATACTTCCATACACACAGTCAGACCGTATTTGGTTGGGTGTGGTTATTCATATTATTTCTTGTTTTATTCATTTATTTACCATTTATTTCATTGACGCTGATGACCCCTCTACCATTTATTACATTGTTTACATCCTATCACAGCATCCAGATTTGTAAATATGTTCTCTATCATGCCTGACACCCAGGACTCTCACAGAAAAGAAAAACATGTGTCACACTTGGCTTCTTACTCCAACATTAAATTTTTGGCAGTGCTGGGATGTGAACTCAGGGTTTAGCAAGCCCGATTCCTGAATGGATGAGTGTGAGCATTGCAGCCTCTAGCCAATGAAGCTGTCAGGTGGTTCCCAGGTGCTGAGATCCAGCTCCAGGTTTGGCCAAAACAGTGATATAGGCAGAGAGTGGTATACAAATAAACATATATTAGTAAGGAGTGCCAGAGTCATCTATCTATGATTGAATGACACCTAAGACATTCCTACCAACTCTTAGGCATTTATTATACCGCCATTGAAGGAATATTATTCTTGTCATGCCTAATAACCTATTAATTAAGATCAATCAGTGCCCTAGGATTATTGCATACAATTTTAGACTAGACCGAAACATGAACTACTCTTTCAATTGGTATTCCTATGCATAGGAACGAGTCTCTTGTGATCTCCTGCCATTGGTAGGTGTCAGTACTGGGATTTGTACCTGGGGCTTATGTTCACAGGTTGGCCTATGGATTCCCTGATAGCACGCCAGCCTTCAGATATGGCAGGTCAGGTCCACTTTGCAGCCATGTTATTCAGACACAGGATGGCCACTGTGCAAAGAAAAAAATAGAAAACCCTCAGCCCTCTGCAGGTTGCCACTTTTTCTGCTATGCTACTTTTTTTTTCTTCCTGAAAGCCCTTTGGGCCAAGGATCCCTAGATTGGCTATGGGTCCGAAGGTGCCCCACCCTAGGGCGATTGAAGCTGTGGCAGAGTTGCCATGACCTGAGTTGAAGCCCCATGTTGGCAAAATACAGAATAAGTAAAAATATTAATTAATTATTTAAATAAATTAAAAAAGAAATAAAGCTCCCTTGTTTTGAATTTCTACCAGTTTTCTTTCCTAGCTTGGGATTTGAACTCAGGGTCTTGGTAAATATGTACCAATGTCAGGGAAAGTGCAGATTTTCCACTACTTGAGTTCAAACCCCATGCAAATCCAAAAATAAAAATTAAGTCACTGAACTAGGGAGGGGGAGTAGTTGTGGAGATGGGAGGGAAGGAATGGTAGGGGGAAAACAAAGGAAGAGGCAGCAATGCTCAATAGGAAATGTACTCATTGCCATGCTCATTTAAAACTGTAACCCCTCTGTACAACATTTTTACAATGAAAAATGAAAAAAGTAACGCTCAGACAAGCATTTTGGGGTTAAGAGAAAGGTGTCTGATAGATGTACAAAATTCTACACTGCTTTTATTTAATGTTCAATATGTAACTGAATAAACAAAACTACTTCCATGAAAAAATTAAGTCACTGTCTTGGAACTGGGGCCAGTATTTCCATCATTGCTGAGATTTGATCTCACCATCCAGGTAACTCTTTTGCATCATGGGAGAGAAGGCAAAGCTCACTGTCCTTGAGGAAAAGAAATTCAGGATAGAGTTGCCAGCTTCTGAATGAAGGCCCTGCAATGGAAAAATATTTCTATATATGTGTAATATATGATATATATTTACTTATGTCTGTTTATTACATATTATAATTTTTATTATTGATTTTGTATTTATTTTATTATAATTTTTATTATTGATTTTGTATTTAGTTTATTTCTTACATTTCATTTACTTATTGTTTATTGTATTTAGTATTATACACATAATATTTAGTACATGTTGTACATTTATTACAAATTTATACACAATAATTTAGGACATTGACTCGTTTTTCATTAATATTTTATTAAATGTTGAAACATGATACATGATTAAATGGAAGCATTTGTCACAGTCTTCACATGTTTAGGGTCTCTCCCAAGTATGAACTTTGTGTTCTTTATCTTTAGAACCTTTCTATAGGAATTTCTTTAGATAATTTTTACTCAGAAGCCTTTTCTTGGGGATAGGCAAGTTGAGGGATAAAATTGTAAGGGTGGGGCTAGAAATGTGGCTTAGTGATAGAGAGCTGGCTCAGCATGCACGAATGGCAAGGTTTGAATCCTTAGTGCCACATACTCAGAAATAGCCAGAAGCTGTGGAGTGGCTCAAGTGGTATAGCGTTAGGCTTGAGAAAAAGGAGCTCAGAGACAGTACCCAGGCCCTTAGTTCAAGCCTCAGGTCTGGCAGAAACAGCAGGCCAGATGCCTGTGTCTCACAACAGTAACTTTATATTCTCAGGAGGCTGAGATCTGAAGATAACAGTTCAAAGACAGCCTAGGCAAGGAAAACCTGTTAGACTCTTATCTCCAATGAACCAAAAAAAGACCACATGTGGTGCTGTGGGTCAAGTGGTAGAGTGTTCACTTTGAGCTGAAGGGCTCAGTGACAGAAACCAGGTTTCAGTTTGAGACGCAAAACTGGAAAAAAAAGTGAAGGTTAAGCAAATTACTTTTCCTATTTGTTAATTAGGAGAACATTCTCTGGCAAAATGAATGTTCATGTACACCAGAATTGGAGTTAGAGCTCAAGGTTCAAGTGTAGTCCATCCATATACATAGCCTCTCAGACTCTAGCATTATAACCTTGTGTCTGCAAGGTCCAGTGTTGAAAGGCCTAATATGCTGCCCAAGCCCTTTGTGATAAGCAGTTGACTTGTAATGCCAATGTTATTACAGTTCTGAACCTAGCAGAACACCAGTAGCTCATGCCCATCACCTTAGCTCAGGAGGCTGAAGTCTGAAGATCACAGGATGAAGCCAGCCAGGGCTGGAACATCTATGACACTCTGACTTCTATTGCTGACAGGTCAGATATTCAAGAGCTTCCTGTGTTTCCCTTGGTAATGGGAAGTTACTTGCACTCTAAATCTTCTTAGAGTTCTTGACTTATAAAAGCAGGCAAGAAACATCATTGACCAATCCTGGGTTCACATGAAGTTCTCAGCTTCTAAGCCCTAGCCCGGTTAGCAGGAAGAACTCCAGTGTAACAATATTTGAAGGCAGAAAACAGTTTCAAAAGCCAGACTAGGCGAGGAGACCTAGGCCTACAGTATTAGGAGGCAGAATTTACACACTCAAAAGGTAAGTGAGCTGCAAAACCACTTCATTCATTCCAGACACCGCCACCAATGAGGGTTAGCCTGAAACATTTGTCAGAGTTACAAAAGGATCAGGCTTTTCTCAGCCTCTTCAAACAATGACTAATTAAACTTCCTCCCTTAGGTGAAGGGAACCCCAGGCTATCTTTAGGTTAACAATAGAAAGCCTTGCTCTTTGGTCTTGAGGAGTGGGTTTTTTTTTTTTATTGTGAAAATACTGTAAGAGGAGTTACAATTACATGGGCAAGATAGTGAGAACATTTCTTATCAAGCATTGTAGCCTCCTCCTTTGTTTACCCTTCCCATTCCTTCCCATCCTCCCTCCCCCCACCCAACTCTCCCACCCCAAGTTGTAAAAGTTCGTTTTGGACATGACAACTTGTATTTCTCATTGTTGCAACAGGTCCACCTGTACCTTATTTAAACGACTTGTTTTTCCCCTTCCCCTCCACAAATTATACCGACATCAAATACAGTGAAAGCAGGGGTTATACTGTGGGGGAGGGACATACAAAGCAACAAAAATAGTCTTATAATTGCATTAGAAACAAATGTATGAAAGAAAAATAACATTTAAAATACATATCTTAGGGTTCATTTTCCTAACATCACCTTATCTGACTTTTTCTGCTTGTCTCATACATATACTAGATATTGCAAATAAGGGAAATCATGGGACTATGTTTTTTTGGGCTTGGCTTACTTCACTTAATATATTTTTTTCCAAGTCTTTCCATTTCCTAACAAATGGGGCAATGCCATTCTTTCTGATGAAGGAATAGAATTCCATTGTGTAAAATGTACCATATTTTCTTGATCCATTCATCTACTGAGGGGCATCTGGGTTGGATCCAGATCTTAGTTATGGTAAATAATGCTGCAATATGCTGACATAAAGGAGATACAAATAGGGAAAGAATAAATATAACTCCCCTTTTTTGCAGATGACATGATCTTGTATTTAAAGAATCCCACGGACTCCCCTCCCAAATTACTCAAGCTGATTCAAAACTTTGGCAAAGTAGCAGGGTATAAAATTAACCCCCCAAAATCAATGGCTTTTCTGTTTGCCAACAATGAGAAAAGTGTGGCTGAAATTAGGAAAGTAACTCCATTTGTAATAGCCACACAAAAAATAAAATACCAAGGAATTAACTTAACCAAAGAAGTGAAGGACATCTATGATGAAAACTTTAAAAACTTGAAACAGGAAATCAAAACAGAACTTAGAAAATAGGAAAACCTCCCATGCTCCTGGAATGGAAAGATCAACATCGTGAAAATGGCAATACTTCCCAAGGCTATCTACAAATTCAATGCGATACCTATCAAAATTCCAACCTCATTCTTCAAGGAAATAGAAGAGGCAATCCAAAAATTCATATGGAACAATTAAAGACCCCGAATAGCAAAAATGCTCCTCAACGGAATGAACACTGCTGGAGGAATATCAATACCAAATTTCAAACTCAACTATAAAGCCATAGTAATCAAAACAGCTTGGTACTGGCATAAGAACAGACCTCAGGACCAATGGAATAGAATTGAAAACCCAGAAATGAAGCTACAGACCTATAGCCATCTAAGCTTTGATAAGGGAGCTAAAAAAATAGAATGGAAGAAAGACAGCCTCTTCAGTAAATGGTGCTTGCAAAATTGATTCACTACTTGTAGAAAACTAAAGCTAGATCCTTATGTATCACCCTGCACCAGAATCAACTCCAAATAGATCCAAGACCTCGTGGTCAAAGCAGACACTTGGAAAACATTACAGGATGGAATAGTAGAATCCCTAGGTCTCCTTGGCGCAGGCTGAAATTTTCTTAATAGAGACCCAGAAACACAACAAATCAAAGAAAGGTTGGACAAATGGGATTGCATGAAGTTTCAGAGCTTCTGCATGACAAAGGACATAGCTAGCAAGATCAAGAGAAAGCCCACGGTTTGGGAGGAGATCTTCACTAGCCATACAATGGACAAGGGTCTCATATCTAAAATATACTTGGAACTCAAAAAATTAAATCCCCCAACAACAAATGCTCAAAGAAACAACTGCCCAATAAATAAGTGGGCTAATGACTTAAAGAGCAACTTCTCTGAAGAAGAAAAAAGGATGGCCAATAGACACATGAAGAAATGCTCAAACTCCGTAGCCATAAAAGAAATGCAAATCAAAACAATATTGAGATACCACCTCATCCCAATTAGAGTGGCAAAAATCAAGAACTCTAACAGCAACAGATGCTGGAGGAGATGTGGACAGAAGGGAACATTGCTTCATTGCTGTTTGGACTGTAAACTTGTTCAACCACTTTGGAAAGTAGTATGGAGGTTCCTCAAAATACTCCACATACAGCTCCCCTATGACCCACCAATCCCACTTTTGGTCATTTATCCAAATGTTTCCAAACCAGACCACACTAAAGCTACCAGCACAAGTACATTTATTGCAGCATTATTTACCATAGCTAAGATCTGG
Source organism: Dipodomys merriami (assembly GCF_024711535.1). Lineage (NCBI taxonomy): Eukaryota > Metazoa > Chordata > Mammalia > Rodentia > Heteromyidae > Dipodomys > Dipodomys merriami. Next base: position 414,716 of record NW_027206294.1, on the reverse strand, counting down.
AGTGGGTTTTTGACTCTCCATCTGTCAGATTTGAAGGTCCTTCTTCGACCTTTGCCAGTCCATTCTCCTTCCTTCATTCTCCACATCATTAATGAAAATCCCCAGTCCAAGGAAAGGAAGAGCCCTTTCTCTTCTGGCTCCAAGCACCTGAGTTTGAACCTGGCTCTGCTCTCTTGACTCTGGGGCCCTCGGCTGCCTGAGAAGTGTGAAAGATACAGTCTTCCTGTTCTGTGGTTGTGTGAAGACCATGTTGGTGTCCTGGCACACTGCAGAAGACCTCATGACTGGGAAGTCTTCCCCTCTTTCCTCCTGAAATCCAAGTCCAATTCTGGCTTTTTCTTGAATGTGCTACTGAGGAATCAAACTCATCCTAGACAAGCACTCTCTCACTAATCCACATTCCCAGCCCCCTCATCTTTTTCCTAATGGTAGTTTTTACATAATTATTCTACCATTTTATGTCCCCAATTTTAATTTTCTGAATACTGGTTACTTCTAAGAAACCTGATTTTCTCTTCCCCTGCCTGGTTTGTGACTGTTCTTGCATTGGCCTCATAATAAAATGTAAATAAAGGCTACTGAGGGTGACCTGCTTTAGGCAGATGGCTGCACAGATCGTTGTGTATGTCTGTCTGTTTCCACTCCTGGACCTTGAACTCAGGATCTGGGCACAGTCCATGAGCTGCTTTACTTAAGGCTAGCCCTCCAACACTGGAGTCATATGCCTATACTTCTGGATTTGTTGGCCCTGAAGTTGGACAGGCCGCTCAAGGACTTTTCTGCCTAGGGTGACTTTGACCATGATCCTCCTATCACGACCTTGTAAGTATCAAGGAGGACTTCTGAGGGCCACTGGTGCCTGCCTAATCATTGTTCTTGTTATTCTTGAACACACCAGTGAGTTCCCTATCCTCGGGTGGGAGCTGGAGCCCACAGTTTGAATCCTGGTCCTGCCACCTCCAAATGGCAGGAGATTCCAAGAAACTCATTCCTATCCATATGAATACCAATGGAATGTGATGTATGTCATGTTTGAATGGGAAGTTCTTAAATGATTCTAGGATAAAATTGTAAACAATTAGGTTATAATACACTGATCAATTTTAATTATTACTTTATGAAACATTTAAACAATCACATTCATTAAATGGAGGCATAATGAAATACCTCAGATTTGGGTGTCACATAATATAGAGGTGCCATTTTTTCCGCCAGGACTTTCTTTAGTTAATTGTTATATCCCATTTTCTGAATGTAATTTGGTATGTGAAACGAGGATATATTATAAATCAATTATTCAAACAGTTTTATCAGAAATATTTGTAGCGAAACATAGAGATAAATCCAAGTTATATATATTTTGAAGACAGTGCTTGGTTAGTTCTCTTCTCATATTCCACATTCCATTCATGAGAATAATACACATTGTGAGGTAATGCTTAGAATGTTTTGGTGACATAGGTTGACTTTAAACCAGTGAGTTACTCTATGATGCATTTTGTTTACTTTATATCCATAAAAGCTAAATTCTCACTTTATCGTTTTCCTTAGGCTTTATACTCAGATTTAATCTCTGATGGGTGACAAATAAAGATATAAACATTTTTTAACAGTGGCTAAATTTAGACTGAGGAATCTGGGTACAATGTAACTCATGCAGATAGACCTTATAAGTCATGAGACCCTGGTATTAAAATGTTAACCAATGCTTACTGGTGTCATGCTTATGAGATTTTGTGTTTTATAAACAGTGGTTATAAGAATGTTTTTGGAATCAAAATCATTTAATGGGTTAGGAACAGAAGAGAGACATTATACACAGAATAAAATTTAAGGAGGCATTCAAAATTAGTTACCAAGATATACATCACGTAACACAATATTTTGAAAATGCAAACTAAAGGAAATAATTTATGAAAAACATCAACATTTACAATAAATACAGAATCACTATGACTGATTTTTCTCTTATCCCAGTTGCAATATGGATTACATAATGACTTTTCTCGTGATATGTTTAGTTAAGTCTTGATATTTTGTTGGAGAAGATATGTTCTTTCATATATTCATTTGTCAGATCAAAAAGGAAATGAATTCCATGCCAGAGTCAACATCCATTATAATATTACAGATGTATCCTGCTACTTTGCCAAAGTTTCAAATCAGCTTGAGTAACTGGGGTCTTTTTTTGCGTCTAAATAAATACGTATGCAATTTTGTCAGTACTAGAAAGCCATTTGTTAAGCTATTATTTTCCAGAAACTACTTCTCTCTTTTCATGAGATTTTAAATTTCATTTATATCATGTGTTGATGTTCTCCTTTAGATAACCCACATTCAATCTTCTACAAAGTGTAATTTGGAATAGTTTAAAGTATATACACTCTTGTACACTGCTCAGATTCTATTAGTTCCATATTTTTTCTTGTTAAATCAGTAGGAATTAGTTCTCAACATGGATAATATTAGACTTATTCATTGCTTGTCTGAATTTTTTAAGTATGTCTTGATTTTGTTATTTTATTCTTTTAAATATGTGCAGATCTCACTACACATAAAGTCACATTAGTTTTAAACAATTTGATCCATTCAAGGTGTTTGCTACATTAGGTTCATCTAGATGAATTTAATTACAAATTAACACAACCTTACTTCTGAGATACAATTTTCTTTATGGCTCTACTCCAAGTTAACATGTATTTGAGGTTTTTGTGCTTAAAAAATCTGGGCAAAACATGTTTTTGTTCCTGGGGGAGTTCTACTTTGTTGGTTGTTTTTCCAGTTGTGGTGACTTCAACATTGTGTGTGTGTTATTTAAATTGTTTTGTGTCAATATTTTGTTTCACATAACAGAAATTACAAAAATAGTCAGTGATTTAGAACTTTTCCAAATAGATTCTAAGAGAGACACTTGAAATTTTGTGACAACTGGGAATGGGCAGGTCTTCATAGTGGAGGGGATAGCAGAATAACAGACATTGTTTGACATGATTTTAATTCTTCCTCCTCTTGTCTCATTATTTACAATGGTATTACTTCAAATACTTTAGTGGAAAGAAAATGTTTTGTCTGTATGAACTCAGAATTTTTGATTCAGTTCGGACACATTACATATTTACATTTCATTATAATGCTAAAATAGCATCTACTAATTTATACGAACTGTCCAAACTATATTCACTTCACACTATATGTAATATAGAGTGTAATAATAATGATGAGTAATATAGTATGTAATAATTGCCTTTGGGGAAAGTCAATTACATTGGTTTTGTCAGATAGTGAGTAATATTAACAGTTATATTTGATTCTGTTAAAAAAATACAAGTTACACCTAAAAATTACTTACAGTTATAAATTAATGCTGAAAAATAACATTGTTTACTAGAAAAAGACAGAAGGTTCAATTAGCTTGCTTTTTTTAAACTTGTCTTGAATCTGGGCTTCGGTGGCTCATGCTGAAATAATAGCTAACCAAAAGTCTGAGATCTGAGGATAGTGGTTCAAAGCCAGCCTGGGTAGAAAAGTTTTAGCACCAAAGACTCTTAGCACCAATATATCTCTTGCAAACTAGAAACGGCACTGTGTCTCAAGTGGTACAGTGTTATTCTTGAGCTAAAGGGCACAGGGAGAGTGCCCAGGCCCAATGTTAAAGCCCCACGATATGCAAAAAAAATTGGCATGGATTTTTATTTATTATTTCATGAATTTTAATGTGAAAATACGTACTGAGGGTTTACAATTGCATGAATAAAGTAATGAGTACATTTCTTATCAAGCATTGTTGCCTCCTCCCTTGTTTCCCCATCCCTTCCCATCTCCCTTTCTGCCCCCCCCCCCCGTCCCCCTGGGCCTAAGTTGTAAAGTTCGATTTTCAACATAACGTCTTGTATATGTCATTGTTGCAATGGGTTCACATGAATCCCAATTTGTTTTTTCCTTCCCCTCCCCAAATTATATCAACATCAAATACAGTGAAAATAGAGGTTATTTCGTGGGGGAGAGACATAAAAAGCAACAAAGAAATCATCTTGTAATATGGTAGAAACAACAGCAAGAAAGAAAAAGCATTTGAGTCCTTATCTTGGTGTTCATTTCACCTAACATCAACTTGTCTGACAGTTTGTGTTTATCTCCGACATATACTAGCTATTGCAAATAAGGGAAACCATGGAAGCTATGTTTCTTTTGGGCTTGATCACTTTACTTAATATAATTTTTTCCAAGTATTTCCATTTCCTAACAAATGGGGCAATGCCATTTTTTCTGATGGAGGAATAGAATTCAATTATGTATATATAACAGATTTTTTTTATTGTAAGAGTACCGTACAGAGGAGTTACAATTACATGGACAAGATAACAAGTACATTTCTTATCAAGCATTGTTGCCATATTTTATCGATTCATTCATCTACTGAGGGGCATCTGGTTTGGTTCCATATCTTAGGTATGGTAAATAATACTGCAATAACATAGTGGTGCTGGTAGCTATAGTGTGGGTTTGTTTTTGATCATTTGGGTAAATGTCCAAAAGTGGTTTTGCTGTGTCATAGGGGAGCTCTATATGGAGTCTTTTGAGGAACCTCCATACTACGTTCCAGCATGGTTGAACAAGATTACAGTCCCACCGACATCCTGTCCAGCTTTTCTTGTTATTATAGCTCTGCATTATAGCCATTCTAACTGGGGTAAGGTGGTATCTCAGTGTAATTTAGATTTGCATTTCTTTTATACCTAGAAAGGTTGAGCATTTCTTCATGTATCTATTGGCTATCCTTCTTTCCTCCAGAGAAGATTCTCTTTAGTCTTTACCACTTATTTATTGGGCAGTTGCTTCTTTGAGGATTTGTTGTTGGGGGATTCAATTTTTCGAGTTCCAGGTATATTTTAGATATGAGACCCTTGTCCGTTGTATGGCTAGTGAAGATCTTCTCCCAATCCATAGGCTTTCTATTGATCTTGCTAGCTATGTGCTTTGCCATGCAGAAGCTCTGCAATTTCATGCAATTCCATTTGTCCAACCTTTCTTTGATCTGTTGTGTTTCTGGGTCTCTATTAAGAAAATTTCAGCCTGTGCCAAGGACACATAGGTTATCACCTAGTTTGTCCTACAATGTTTTCAGCGTGTCTGCTTTGACTCTGAGGTCTTTCATTAATTTGGAGTTGATTCTTTTTTTAATTTTTATTGATTTTATTGTGAAAATACTGTACAGAGTGGTTTCAATTACATGGGCAAAATAATGAGTACATTTCTTATCAAGCATTGTAGCCTCCTCCTTTGTTTCCCCCTCAGGGTTATATATATGGATCTAGCTTTAGTTTTCTACAAGTGATTATCCAGTTTTGTCAGCACCATTTAGAGAAGAAGCTTTTTTTCCATTCTATTTCTTAGTTCCCTTATCGAAGATTAGGTGGCTATAGGTCTGTGGGTTCATTTCTTGGTTTTCAATTCTATTCCATTGGTCCTGAAATCTGTTCTTGTGCCAGTACCAAGCTGTTTTGATTACTATGGCTTTATAGTAGAGTTTGAAATTTGGTATTGATATTCCTCTAGCACTATTCTTTCTGTTGAACATTTTTGCTCTTCAGAGTCTTTTATTGTACCTTATGAATTTTTGGAATTCCTCTTCTATTTTCTTGAGGAATGAGTTTGTAATATTGATAAGCATCACATTGAATTTTTAGATAGCCTAGGGAAGTATTGCCATTTTCACTATTTGATTCTTCAAATCTAGGAGCAAGGGAGTTTTTTCCATTTTCTACGTTCCGTTTTTATTTCCTTTTTCAGGTTTTTAAAGTTTGCATCGTAAAGATCCCTCACTTCTTTGATTAAGTTAATACCTAGGTATTTTATTTTTTATGGGCTATTATGAATGGAGTTGCTTTCCTGATTTCAGCCATGCTTTCTCATTGTTGGCACACAAAAAATCCATTGATTTTTGAGAGTTACTTTTTCCCTTGTTACTTTGCCAACGTTTTGAATCAGCATGAATAATTTCGGAGTGGAGTCGGTGGGATTATTTAAATACAACATCATGTCATCTGCATATAGGGAGAGTTTTATATCATCTTTCCCTATTTGGATCCCTTTTATGTTTGCATCTTGTCTTTTGCTGTAGCTAGCCATTCTAATACTAAACTGAAGAGAAGTGGAGAGAGTGAAAATCCTTGTCTCGTTCCTGAGTTAAGAAGAAATGGCTTTCGTTTTTCACCATTAAGTGCAATGCTGGCTGTAGGTTTGTCATATACAGCCTTTATTGTATTGAGGAATTTTGCCTAGATTCATAGTTTTTACAGAGCTTTTATCACAAATGGTGTTGATTTCTAATTTTATTCCCTTGGATACTGTTTCTTGGCTCTTATTGTGGTCTTGTTGGTTTTCTATGTGTAGGATATTTTTGTCTTTTGTAGGGCTGATTTGGTGGAGATACATTGTTTCAATGTTTCTTTGCTATGGAAAGTTTTTATTCGACCTTCGGTTATGAAGGATAGTTTAGCTGGGTACAGTATTCTTGGTTGATAGTTGTTTGTCTTTAGTGCATGGCATACACCATTCCAGGATCTCCTTGCTTTAATCGGCCCTGCTGAGAAATCGGATGATTCTAATTGGTTTCTGTTTATAGGTGATTATTCTTTTCTCCTTGAGATCTTTAAGGCTCCATTCCTTCGTCTGAATTGATCCTGTGCAGATTATAATTTGACAGTGGGATATCTTGTTCTGGTCTCTCTCTTTGGGGTTCTATAAGCTTCTTATGTCTGAATAGGCCTATCTTTTTGTATGTTTGGGAAATTCTCTGCTAGGTTTCTGTTAAATAAATTTTCTGGACCATTAACTTCTGTTTCTAGGTGCTCCTCTACACCCATTATCCTCAGATTAGGCCTTCGGATGGTGTCTTCCAAGTGTTGAATAGATCTATCATATTTTTTGGATTTGTCTTGCATAGTTTTATGTTTTTTTCTCTATAATATATAGGCTGTCTTCAATCCCCGAGATTCGATCTTCAGCATGGTCTAACCTACTGTCAAGACTTTCTACTTTGTTTTATTTCTTTTTCTTCTAATTGGTCTGCTTTATGGCTTCAAAATCTTTGTTAGAGCTTTGTTTTAGATCTTGTATGAAATCTTTACTTCCTTAATTTTGTGTTCAGTTTCTCAAATCACTTAGTTGATTGGTTATGGTTTCCCTGGACACCCATTCTTTCTGTAGGGCTCCATTCAGCATTCCATTTGTGGTGTCCCTGACTTCCTTCAGCATTCTGACTATGGATTCCATGAATGCCTCTATTGATCTTTGTCTAGTCTCATACTGTTCTCATAATTCCTGTATTACTCTTTGATTAGTTTCATCACGTTCACACAATTCCAGTAATTCTCTATGTCTCTGCTCCCCCTGCTCATGCATTTCCTGTATTTATCTTTGACTCTTCTCAACCTGCTTATGCAATTATGCATTAACCTTTAAGTAGCTTCATAATGCTTACAAGATTCCTGAATTAATCTTTGGTTTGCCTTCTCTCGCTACCTAGTTAGCACTAATTGACACTTAGTAAGTCTTATCCTTAATAGTCCATCTTGCAGCCTTCTCTGTATATTTGTCCACTACCTATTCCACTTGAGACTGATGGATCCAATGCTGTTTTCCTGCTAATTCAATGGGCGACCGTGAAGTTAGCACCACCACTTAAGGTACTTGCCACTTCGGTTCCAATTTAGGAGCATGATGAATTTTTACCCACACCAGCTGTCAAGGCAAGAAAAAGTGGGTGGAGTTTCTTATTTTCTTTTTTCAACTCCATATCTTAGTTTATTTCACTTACCTGGGGTCTAGTTTTTAATTTATTTCTGAAGTGAGATTTGCTATAGAATAAACTAAACTACTCTCCTCAAAGAAATTTTCCTTCCAACTGGATTTAATTTCTTATTTTATAATTGAATTTTTTATTTTCATCCTAATGTTTATTTTTAAACACTTATTATTATTATCTTTAAATAGTTGTACAAAGAAGTTCCCAATCTACAAAACAGTACACAAATACAAGGTGTCTTACAACATTGTCACCCATTCCTCTTAACCCTTCCATTCTCACACTTTTTTGTAAACATTGAGATAGGTGATTACATATATTTCACATATTTCACAGTATTTTGGAATTGTGATACTTAGTTAAAGTCACAAACATATTTTAACCTTGACAAGGAAATTATTGTTATCATATTCCAAAGTTTGTTAATTCTATTAGCTTTAACAATCCAAATTATTTTTCCTACCTCAGGTGATATTTACATTTTTTTTCCTTTTGCTTAATGTAGGCTATTCCCTCTTGCCCTCTTTCCCTCTCATTCATCTCTTCTCATCACTGTGTTTGGGTTGCTTAGTTATTTTTCTTCTATGTCCAGCGCAGCTGATGGACCCCTTTGTTGTATGTTGTTCCATTTTCCACTTATTGTGTTCCTCCTCCTGGCTTCCCTGCATTGCGTGCATATTTCTGAAGTCTACATAGTCAAGAATATGGAGTCATTAATGATGATAAAACAAAATGAGTGGCTGTCCATTGTTTCTCGAGTCCTGTTTATTTTGTCATACCTTCCTGCATTTTGGCTTTAGCATCCACATATCAGGTAGACCCTTTGCCGTTTGTCCCATTGTTCTTGGCTTACCTCACTCAAATAATTTGGTCTAGTTCCATCCATTTCCCTGCAAATACCTTCATTTTGTCCTTTCTAATGTCTACATGGTATTCCATTGTATATAGGTTCCACACTTTTAGGATCCACTTATCAGTTGTGGCTTATCTGAGTTGTTTCCAAATCTTGGCTATTGTAAACAGTGCTGCAATAATCATAGAGGTGTGTATGTCTCTGTAGACTGGTTCCTGTTGTTCAGAGTAGATGCCTAGGAGTGGTATGGCCAGTTCATAGGATAGGTCGATATTTAGCTTTCGTAAGTACCTCCAGACTGCTTTCCAAAGTGGTGGGATTAGTATACATTCCCACTTGCACTGCAGTAATGTTTCTTTCTTTGTATTCCTTCCAGCATTTGTCATTGGCTTAATTTAGGATGTGGGTCATTCTGATTGGGGTAAGGTGGTATCTCAGAGTTGTGTTTATTTGCATTTCCCTTACAGCCAGGGTGATGAACATTTCTTCATGTATTTCTTTGCCGTTTTTATTTATTCTTCTAATAAGTCTGTCTTTAGCTTCCTTGACCATTTCAAGATTGGTTTGTTAGGTTTGTGAAAGGTTAGTTTCTTGACTTCACCATATATAATATATTGGATATTATAATATAATGGATATTAGATGCTTGTCTGTTTTATTGCTGGTAAATATTTTTTCCCATTATATACCAATTCCTGGTTATCTCTATGATTCTTTTTTTTAGGCTTTTATAGTTTTCATGAAACAGACCTTCTATATCTTTAGTTAGGTTAATTCCTAGACTCTTTTTATTTTGAGGTTATTGTGAATGGTGTTGTTTCTTTGATTTCCCTTTCTATTTGTACATTGTTACTATACAGAAAGGCGATTGATTTCTGTGGGTTAATTTTGTATCCTGCTACTTTGCCAAATTGGTTTATAAGTTCTAAGAGTTTGGGGATGGATCTTTAGGCATCGGTTATTTATAAAATAATGCCATCTGCAAAAAGAGATAATTTATCTTCTTTTCCTATGTGGATCCGTTTAATGTCTTTCTCTTGCTTTATTGCTCTGTCTAAGAATTTCAGAACTATAATGAAGAAGCGTAGATAGAGTGGGCATCCTTGCCTTGTTCCTGTTTTAGGGGAATTAGTTGTAGTTTTTTCCCTATTAAAGTATAATATTGGCCTTTGATGTGCCATGTAAGGCTTTTTATTATGTTATGAAATGTTCCTTCTATTCCTATGTTTTCCATCGATTTTAACATAAATGAGTGCTGAATTTTATCAAAAGCCTTTTCTGCATCAATGGAAATAATCATGTGGTTCTTGACCTTGGATCTGTTGATGTGATGGATTAGATTTATTGACTTACATATGTTAAACCATCCCTGCATCTCTGGAATGAAACCCAGTTGGTCATAATGTATGATTTTTTTGAAATGTTTCTGGATTCTGTTGGCCGCAATTTTATTGAGGAGCTTTGTATCTGTCTTAATCAAACAGATTGGTGTGTAGTTCTTTTTTTGTTGGGTCTTTGCCTTGTTTGGAGATGAATGTGATATTGGCTTCATAGAATGAGTTTGGGATTACACCCTCTGTTTCTATTTCCCTGAAGAGCTTGAGGTCTTATAGAATTCTGTAGTGAATCCATCAGTTCCTGGGCTTTTCATTTTGGAAGATTTTGTAGGTAATTAACATGTTGAATTGATTTCTTTCTTCTTGCTTCTGTTTGGGCAATTTGTATGTCTTATTTTTCAGTCAGAAAAAAAGTTTATTTACTGAACTGCTGCCCACACCATGTATGGTGGAGAAGCATGGCTTAAAACGAAGGGGGCGACCCACCTCTGGGCCAGAACTTATCTAGGCTAGGGAAAGGAAGAAGTTGGCCAGTTGGGGAAAAGTGTGGCCACACTGGATCTCAATGTGACCTCAGGGTCTGGGACCCTCCTAAGGTGAGATGGGAGGCTTGTGACCAGAGGTGGCCCAGGTTGTGATCTAGCAGGAGGAGAAGTTGACTGCTTCCCGGTCTGGTAGTTACCTATGTAACAGATATTGGGGGGAAACTTAGCCAAGAAGGAGGGAGGTGTTCCTGTTCAGACCTTACATTCCAGCCTTTTGATAATTATGAAAAAAATTCTTTCTGGCTATTTCGTGTTTGCAAGGGGTATCAACAGTAGGGGTAAAAGGTTGAAATGATATGCCCTCTGAGAGAAGGCAGCAGGCAACAACTGTCACTTGGGCAATGAGTCCTTTGATGAAGTCTGGAGGAGGCAAGTCTCTTGGACGAAGTATGGAGAAGTCTCACGAGGCATTAAGGGACTGAAAAAATACTAGAGAACAAATAAATGGCAAGAGGAAGGACTTGGGGCTGAAAATGTTGGTAGAAATATCCCTAGCTACTTCTGACATCTGGCTACTAGGTAGAGAAGAAGTCAAGTGACAAAGGCAAGAATATAAATTCCTGTCCAATTGAAAGGTAGACAGGTATGGACATTAGATGGGCAGTCTTCTTACTTCTATTGACTTCCCTGCTCTGGTTAATTTTGAAAGGGCAGGCACAAAGTGGCTGATGTGGTATCATTTCCTCTTACTCTTTTCCATGTTCCTTTGTTCTGCAGAATGGCTGATTCTATGTGTCATTGGTGGGATGGTTTGTCCCAGGTGGTATTCAAGGAGGTTTGAACTCAATTCTTGGGCACTATCCCTGAGCACTTCTGCTCAAGGATAGCACTCTACCACTTTGAGTTATAGAAACTCTTGCCGTGTTTTCTGGTTGAAGGTAAGAGGCTCAGTCCAAGCTTCCAGCCTGGCTCAGTCCAAGCTTCCAGCCTGGCTCTTTGCAGGTTAGTTGGGAGATGAAGTCTTAGGGATTTTTCAGCCCGTACTGGATTTTAATTGCAATTTTGTCACGAAAATCCTTTGTTATTTCCAATTAAAGCAACAAGGAGATCAAATAGAATAAGTAGAGCTTACCTGGTCCTTATCAAGAATTGACCAAATATTTTTGCAATGACAAAACTTGTTAGATGAGAGAATCTGAACACAGATATGCCCAATATTTTAGAATCACAAAGTCAGTACTAGCCTAAACAACACAAAACAAAACAGGCAAAACTCAAATCCTAAAATTTTAGACAAGTTTCAGACATCTTTGCTAACAAAGCACATCAGATGGTTGGGCCTCCGTTACCAGAGTCTGTGAAAAGAGCAACTTTTTAGCAAGGCACATTTGAATAGATGGATGGAGGAGAAGAAAACTTGGTGGAAGTGTAAGGATTGGAGGGGGCAAATCCTTCAACCACCATTTGGCCAAAATGGCGAACTCAAGATGCCAAATTTCTAAAAAAAAATGCAAAGAAAGCCTGAACAAAAATCAAGCCTAGTTTGGCTAGCCTTTTAGAGAGAACCTAGAATGGGTCTCCTGGATCCATCCCATGTCACGAGCTTCATGGCACAATACAAATAGTTGTAGAAAAGAAAGGGAGAGATAGAGTATGTTGGACATGATTAGCAGAGAGCAAAGAGATCCTGAAAGTGAACAGAGATCGGACCATTTACTATTGCAGAGGCAAGAATTGTCTAAATCTGGGAAAAGCATAAAAAATTACATGGTCTGGCTATCCAGGGAGTGCAAGAGTCATTTCAGAGGGGTTTCATGGCTCGGGCATGACTCGTAGCACCCTGTTAAATGTGTAGGAGAATCAGTCTTGTGAGTGAAGGAGAGTGACCAGGCTGAAGCAATGTCCCTACTTCCCCTAGAGCAGTCTACAGACAAATGGCCAAGATCCCATAACCAAGCAATCTCGGGTTCGGAGGAGACCAGTCTTTCTGATAAAGGCTATAGGAACTCTCTAGCATGGTGTCACATCTGAACAGAGATTGAGCAACAGAGAGCCGTAGAAAGTAGTTTCACTCACCAGAGAAGAGAAGTGGTGTGGACGTGGATGTGAAGGCCAGCAATGGTATTGGTGAAAAGTCTTGTGTGGTGTCTCAAGGCAGTTTAGTTCACAGAAAAGGAGTGGTTAGGAAATTCTAACATTTCCAGCTCTATAACCCCATCTGAGTTATAGCATCATATGTAAGGAATATTAAATAGGTAGGTTTCATTCAGTAGCCTATGAATACGACACACTATTAAGGCAGGAAAAAGAAGTTTATTTACCGAACTGCTGCTCCAACCATATATGGTGGAGAAGCAGGGCCAAAAAGGAAAGGGGAGATAGCAATTTGTATTTCTGTAGAAATTCATCCATGTCTACTAGGTTTTCCTTCCTTTGTAAGTAGAGTCTGGAATTATTTGTTTATGATTGTTTGGATGTCTTGGATGTTTGTTGTAATTTTTCCTGTGGAATCTCTGATAATATTGATTTGGGTCTCCTCTCTTATTTTGTTAGTTTCTCTTGCCAGTGGTCTGTCACTCTTATTGATTTTTTTTATTAAAAACAGTTTTTTGTTTTATTAATTTCATTTATAATTTTCTCAGTCTCTATCTCATTAAATTTCAGCTCTTATTTCGGTTATCTCTTTCTGTCTAGCAACTTTAAGTTCAATTTTTTTCTTGTTTCTCTAGCAGTTTTAGTTGTGTCATAAGATTGTTTACTTGGTCTCAGTTTTCTTGATATGTGCACTGAGAGCAATACATTTGCCCCACAGGACTGCTTTTGCTGGGTCCCATAGGTTTCTTTGTGATGTTTCTTTATTTTCACTGAATTGTAGGAACTTTTTAATTTCTTCTTTAACTTCTTCTGTGACCCATGTATTGATCAACTTAGTGCAGTTTAATTTCCATGTGTTTAAGTTTTTTCTACTTTATGCCTTGTTATTGAGAACCAGTTTGATTCCACTATGGTCAGATATAATACAGGGTATAATGTCGATCCTCTTGTATTTGCTTAAGTTCCTTGTATGAACTATGAAATGATCTATTGTAGAAAAAGTGAAGGGGTCGGCAAGAGTTAGACCCTGCTGGTGTAAATGCCTGTAATTGTAGCTACTCAGGAGGCTCAGATCTGTGTATTCAGGTTCAAAGCCTGAAGAGGCAGGAAAATTCATGAGGCTTTTTCTGGGGTTTTTCAGCACCACACCCTGCGTCATGTCCGGGGTTGTTCACCACCTTTGCCAACATGGGCTGGGCTGGGATGCTTATGCAAGCCAGTATGGAGAGGCCCTCTACCCCACCAGGAGTGAGGTGTTAACCAGTGCTGTTGCCTCAAGCTGGGCTGGGCTGCTTATGTGGACCGGTATGGAGAGTCACAAACCGCCATGGGTCTGGAGTTGTTTACTGCAGCTGTCCCCATCCCAGTTATCACTGCCAACCCAGGCTGGTGTAGGCTGGTCCTGTGGGCTAGTGCCAAGATGCATTGTGCCCAGAGTCTGGGTGGTTTGCCACTACTGCCAGCTGCTGCTGCTGTTCCAGGTTAGGCTAGGCTGTTTACACCAGCAGAACAGAGGTGCCACACTGCGAGTCTAGGGTCATTTGCCACTGCTGACAGCTGCTGCTGCTACTGACTGGGTTGGAGTGCTTGCACCAGCCAGGCAGAGGCGCCCTGCCAGGGAGGGTGAGGGGAATCTTCATGCCGGCTCTTCTGAGATGTCAGTTTGTATTCTCTGGGTTGGCACTGGACCTGCGGCATCTTCTATGAGCCTTGGGATGTTTGTGGGTGTGTGGTCCTCGGAGGGTCCAGAGCCAGGCCACTTAAGCAACCGGGTACAAAGCTCCACCACTTAAGCTGCTCAGCGAGGAGCCCCATCACCAAAAAGGGTTGGGGAAAGGGTTTTCCCACTTTACTGTCTGTGTAGGGTTTTCCCTTTTCTTTTTTCACTTCCTGTATCTCTCTGAGTAATCGCCTTTTTTTTGTGGGTCACTTGCAGAAATGGAGCTTTGAAAACAAAACTCTGTATTTCGTTGGGGAGAGCTGTGGTGTTTCCCTGCTGTTCGATCGCCGTCTTGGCCCCTCCCATTCAGGTGGAGTTTTTCTTAGGTGGCCGGTGGGCCTTGGTTAACAAAGGATAGGTCCATAAAAGAATATGTTGTAAAGCCTGCAGATTGTAACTAGACATTTCTGTTAATATAGCCTTCCCAAATTTAGGAACCAAAGAGGGTGGTCCACCCTAAAGTATTTCAAAGGGATTAAATATTTTAACATAAGGGCTACATCTTGGTCAAAGGAGAGCAATGTGGAGGAGGCTCACCTGGCCATAGACAGACTCTGTATTTAATGTAGTTAGTTTCCTTTGAGGGCATATTCATTCTTTCTAATGCCTTGAACTCTGAGTTCTATAAATGGATTGTAACTTCCAATTTATTCCTAGAGTGTTAGTTAATAATTGAGAACTTGGGCCATGAATGCAGGGCCATTTTTGGACCCCACAGCTAAGGGTAAGCCAAATCAAGGGATTATTACATGCCTCAGCTCAGCCTGAAAATGTGTCCGCTATTACTAATAGATACCAATACCCATACTTTCCAGGCTTTACCTCTGTTAAGTCCACTTTCCCAAATTCATCATCTGAGGTTACTCACATATGAGTTCTTTCCATAGGTTCCAGCTTTTCAGCATTTGCCCATTGGAAATTACCTACACACCTTACAAAGTATTGTCAGGCTAAGGCCCCAATGGTTTTCAGAACATTTTTAGGTAGTGGCCTCGGGAAATTTACCAAGGTGCAAATATCTACACGTAAACTCTCTGAAAGCTTAATCACGTATGCATTTTTCACAAGTTCAGTGTCAACATTTGCACACTTATTACAACTGTTTTTGCTTCTTCCTTTAATTTTAACGACTAGTAGCTCTAGAGATCCCACTGGTTTTATAGAGTGATCTCAAAAGCTACCTGATCAGCTCAAATGTTTCCCTGTATCTTAGGGTCTCTAGTTTCTTTAACTCTTATACAGTACTCTGAACCTTGGAGACTTCTTCCATTTTATTCTCCTCCTCTTCTCTCAAACTTGTTTTCAAGATCCCACTCTCCTTCTCAATGTGCTCCTTAACCTGTAACTGTTTTGGCAGGGTCACAGGAGAGTTCCTTTGACTGGACAACTGTTGCTCCTTCTCACAACAACTTTGCTTCCTCTTCAGTTCCTCCCTTAAGTTCACAAAGGTGCTATTGCGAGGTAATTTTTCCCACCTCCACCTGTTCCATTGGGACACGATGCTTATGTATTACTTTTATGGTGAAGATCTCAGCAGTCTTCTGAGGCTTTTACTGTAGTAATTTCTCTTTCTGATTTTCCACTTCAGTGTATTTTTGTGACAGATCTTTCAACTGTTTGTTTAGCTCTTCTATTTTTCTTCTTAATGCTCTTTCCCTTTCCCCAGCATTCCCTATCAGAGCATGTAGTCCTTTAACTCTTTCTGAAGAGTAATAATCTCTTTCTTGAGCCTGATATTTTCCTGTTTACTTTACTTTGCCTCATCTTCTATGACACAGCACTTCCCTGTCTTCTCTGCTAACTACTTGTTCCTTCTTCCTCTAATGGTTTGAATTTCTGGTGACACTCTTCAAAGCTTATAATCGACATGTACTTCAGCCTAATACTTTCTTATATCAGGTCCAGCTCATTTTTCATGGTCATGATTTCTTAATGCTGCGTCAGAATCTCTTCTTGACCTCATTTGTGTTTAGCAAGGATGGCAGCATTGCTGACCTGTGCTTCTGTCAGCCTCTGATCTGTGTTTCCCTAATTTGCCTCATGCTCACCGAGGCTACTGTACTTGAATTTCATTTGATTCTGAGTGTTTTCTAGGTTCCTTTTGAGGATTTTCTTATCATTTTTGACTCTCACAAGTTCCTAATTTATATCTTCAAATCTTTTCTTCACATCAAATAATTCTCTCTGTTTTCTCCAGTGTGCTCTTCTATGTGCTTTTAATCTCTTGATGGGTTTTGACTGGCACATATTGGTGATTCAGTCTTTTATAAGCCTGTCTTTTGAGATAGAAGTGTGTGAATATTTTCTTTGTCACATTTCTTCTTAAGTTCAGAGGCTGCTTTTAAATTGAACACAGTTGGAATTCAGAGCCCCATGCTCCTTTGCATATTTCTCAGAGATATGAACACATTTTCCAGATGGTTAATGTGATTACTTAACCTGTTATTTTCTGTCTTTCTCCTCCTTGGACATTCCTTTTCCCAATGGTCATTTTGCTTGCAATAAGCACACTGATCTAGTCCTAGAGGTTCCCTACTGCCAGTTGCAACTGAATTGTACTGTCTTTGCCAAGGATTTCTTCATCCTTATTCTGGTACTCCTACCAAAACTCAAACCCCGTTCTTAAACTCTTTTTTTCCAGGGTATCTCTGTTGTCAGACACCCAATGGGCAACCACTTCCAACTTAAAATACACCTTTTCCTCAAATCCTTCTAACTTTTGAAGGTTTCTTCTAATATCTGCGGCTGACTGGGTAACAAAGGTCATATTTAGGGCTCTTTGATTCTCCAGGGCTTCAAGATCTATAGGCTTATAGATCCTATAAGCTCTGGGAAAAGTTCCAGAAAAGCATTAAGGTGCTCACTGAGGAACTGTACGATCTCACTCACTTTAGATTGATGACTTGGCTTTCTAGCTACTGCGGTATTCCTGCTAATCTAACCTGGCAATAATTGGTAAGCATTTCTATGCCTCGATCACTGTTAGTCTCAGCTTGGGTAAGTCTGGGGAACGACTTGCTCCAGTTGGTCTGGTTTAATAGTGGGCCTACTGTCTGGTCCTAGGACCAACTTCAAGTCACCGAGCAGGATTCAGTCACTTTTCTACCAGGTGAAAAGCACCTGTAAAATTTGCTGACACTTATTCCAGATGTGCTTGTTTATGAGAATTGTTGTCTCTAATGAGGTAATGAGCCCCTGGTTTTTTTTTTTCTGAAAAGGATGGATTTTTCGGTTTCCAGTTATACAGGTCACTAGTGGTAAAGGGACCATATATTAGAAAGGGAGCCTGCTCACCATGTCCTCCATATTCCTGTCTCAAGGGTAATAAGGCTAACATACCACATTGTACCACCTCAGGCTGGTA
Organism: Dipodomys merriami; assembly: GCF_024711535.1. Classification (NCBI taxonomy): domain Eukaryota; kingdom Metazoa; phylum Chordata; class Mammalia; order Rodentia; family Heteromyidae; genus Dipodomys; species Dipodomys merriami. The sequence goes on along the minus strand of NW_027206294.1, from coordinate 397,056 downwards.
CAAGTAACCACTTTTGGTATGGAATGACTTAATATTAGAGGTGCTGATGGCAAAGAATAGTTGAGAGAGTACATCAGTGCATCTTCCTCTGAGGGACTCTATAACCCTGGGGGAGAATTTTTTGGATATGACAACTTTAGGCTTTGATCTCCCATCCTGAGAAAAGGACTAAACAGAAGTGCATACAGGACACTGAGAATAGTATCAGCACACACACAGAGACCAATAGCCACGAAAACTTAACCCACATGTCCCACACTTTTCAATGTTGAACGCTACAGAAAGTCCCAGATGACAGACAGAACATCCCAGATTGCCTCTTGAGGAGGTCACAGATGACCTGGAGGGCGTCACATATGTCCTTCCTAGGAGGCCTTAGATGACCTCTCATGGAGGTTCCAAATGGCTTCCCAAAAAGTGTCAGATGACCTCCAAAGGAGGTCCCAGATGTCCTCTCAATGAGGCTGAGATTACCTCTCAAGTATCTCAGATGGCCACTCAAGTAGTCCACATATGAACTCCACAGGAGGTTCCAGATAACCCTGTTGAGAAAGCCACAGATGACTGCCAGAGAAGGTCATATATGGTTTCTCAAGGAAGTCCCAGATGATGTCCAAGATGCTCATATTTTTCTCATCAGAGTAACCCGAGATGACCTCCCAAAGAAGCTCCAGATGACCTCATAAGCGGTCCTAGATTACCTTTTAAGGAAGCCCCAATGACTACTTTTGAAGAGTTCTCAGGTGGCCTCCTGAATAAGCCCCAGATGACCTCTGGAGAAAGTCTAAGATGGCCCCTGAAGGCCCCACATGACCTCCAGGGTAGGTCTCAGATGGCTTCTCAAGGAAGTCGCAGATGTACTCATGATGAGGTTCCAGATAGCTTCCCAAGGAAGACCTACAATACCTCTCAAGAAGGTTCCAGGTGGCTTCACAAGGAAGCCCTACATGACCTATCAAGGAGTTCCCAGATGGCTTTACAAGGAAGCCACAGATGACCTCCAGATTGAGTCCCCGAAACAGGCTGGCAAGCTTGCCCAGACATACCCCTAGAGGTACCTAAATGACTTTTTTCCATGTTGGTCCTCCGGAGACAAACACTTGAGGTAGACTCTCAACCCTGAAGGCTGACACTCTCACCTATGGGGATTTTTCCCTGGGGCCAAGGCCTGATGCCATCCAAATGTATTATATCGATGAGGGTCTCCAAATATTAGGACCTCTATTGTTCAGGAGAATCCATCGAGACACAAAGGGCAAGCATTTTATCCCCCTTCCCTTAGTCTATTCTTCCCTGCAGACCTATAATTCCTTCAAGGTCTTTCCCTTTTTCCCTTCTACCAGTTCTTTCTTCTCTTCAGGCCTCTCCACTCTCCACAGGCCTGAACTACTTTGCCTGGGTCCGTTGCCATCCTTTACCTCCTGTTCTCCCTCAACTTCCTCTCCTCTCAGGTCTTTCCCCTTCTGCTTTCATGCAACTTCCTTCCTTACAAGACGTTTCCCTTTTTCTCTTCTCTTCTATTGCTCTAAATAAGCAGCCTATATAAAGTCTGTAACCCTTCTCCACACCAACTGCTTGACAGTTTTCAACTGTCACATCCCAAACTGCCCACAGCCCAATCACTTCTTTACAGCTCAAAACTTCGTGATTACTGCCCCAGGCCCTCCCACAGAATGCCCCATCTTCTTTGGTGGCATATTTTGTCCTCTCCAGCTGGCCAAGAGATGGGGCCACGCTGATTATCAGATCCTATAAATTATCAGGGTCATGCTGATTATTACAGTATTATCCTTGTGAACTAATAGCAATTGAAATTGGAAATTTGATTGTGATATTACAAACTCATTGTGACATCACAAACCCATTTTGACATCACCACCACCATGACATCACACACCCAATCTGATAAGATTGTCATTGTGACATCATGATTCCATTGTGACATCTCAAATCTATTATGATCTCTTAGCTCCTTTGGAAAATCACATGCCCTTTTCAACATCACAGTCCCTTTGTGTACCCATATCCTTGTTGTTAACTAATGACAATTGAGATCAGACATGCCATTATAAAATCAAAAAGTTTTTGTGACATCCTCAATAGTGTGACATCACTTTTTATAAGATCATCAGCTCATTGTGACATCACCAAAGTTAATGACCTAATCGCATTATGACAATTCTCATTGTGACATCATAGACAAATTGTGAATGCTTATTCTGTATTTCATTGATTCCAAATATGGCATGAGAATTGCTATCAGAAATGAATTTTTGTGCCTACATAACAATTTTGAGCTGGGCGCTTTTGGCTCATGCCTAGCTACTCAGGAGGCTGAGCTCTGAGGATCACGGTTTAAAGCCAGCCTGGGCAAGAAAGTCAGAGAAACTCTTATCTCCAGTAAACCACTCGAAAAACGGAAGTGGCTTTGTAGCTCAAGTGGTAGAGTGCTACCCTTGAGCTGAAGAACTGAGGGACAGTGCCCAAGCCCAGAGTTCAAGCCCCACAACCGACAAAAAAATTGACATCATAATCACTTTGTGCCATCACAGTGCCATTGTGATATCACTAACACAATGAGACATCACAAACCTCTCATGTCCTCATAACTTTTGTGACATGCTTACATTGTGATATCTTAGTCATTTTTCGCCTCATAATTTGTTTTCAACCTCATATTTCATGTATGACATCAGATACCAGGAATCCACTGTGACATCATGACCATTGTGACATCACACTGACAGATGCCATGATCATCATGTCACATTGTGACATCACAAAAGGTTTTGATCTCACAAATAGTTGGTGATGCCATACAGGTAAGAGATCACAGTAGGTCTATGATTTCACAATTGGTTGGTGGTATTAAAATGGCATAAAGTATTTCATTCATTATGAAATCACAGAGAATATGAGTTCACAAATGAACTGTGGTTTCTCCAAAGGCATGTGTTGTCACAAATGTGATGAAGTCCTAGGAGGATTATGATGTCACAGTGTGACACAATGTTCATGATGACAGGATGGGTTTGTAATGTCATGGTGGGTTGGTGATATCACAATGGCAATGTTTTGTACAAAGGGATTGTAATGTCACAAAAGTTATGATTCACAGTTTGTTTATGATATCAAACTACAAGCCACATTTGAAATAGAATGAAATCACAATAAAAGTTTTTCATGTCTATGATGTCACGATGACAATGTGAAATTCTAATTCATATCATTTTAGTTTTGTGATTTCACAATTATCAGATGGTGTCACAATGACAATGTGATGCACAATTGTGATGATCTCAAAAATGTTTCTGATGTTAAAATGTCATGTCTGATTCTCAATTGTCAATAATACACAGTGGAGATTTGGGTACACAAAGGGATTGTAATGTCACAAATCTATGTATTTTTTCAAAGGTTATAAGAGGTCATAATAGATTTGGGATGTCACAAAGTGATCCTGGTGTCAAAACAGTAATGTCACAATGGGTTTGTGATGTCACAGTGGTGATGAGGTCACAATGGGTTAGTTATGTCATGAGTTCATAATATCACAATTATTTGTCCAATTTCAATTGCTCCTAGTTCAACATGAGGACACTGTAATAACCAGCAGTGCCCCTATAATCCACGGGAACAGATAGTCATCATAACCTCCTTGTCTGGACCAACAGAGAAGGGGGTGCATGCCACTGGAGAGGGGAGGACATGCTGCTGAAAGAGATAAAGTGTCAAGTCCCACATGGTGATCTGCCAAGAAGTAATTGGCCATGGACATTAGGGAAGTGATGATTGAAAATTGTTATGCAGGAAAGATATTGCAGTGGGGGAAGGGTACAGCCTATATATAGGCTGCATGTTCAGAGCAACAGAAGGATAGAGAAAAAGGGGAAAGGCCTGGAAGGAAATACGTGATGAGACTGCAGGAGTGTAAGACCTTGGAGGAGAGGAAATTGAGGGAGAGAAAGAGGTGAAGGACAGCAACTGGCCACCTGGTCAGGGCAGAACAAGCCTTTCAAGAGTAGAGCAGCCTGAAGAGAAGAAGGGAATGGTGGAAGGAAAAAATGAAAAAAAAAACCCTGAAAGGTAGGACAGGTCTTTAGAGAAGGAGGATGAAGAGAAAGGAAAAAGCCTTGTACTTTGAAATGTGGAGCTTCGGAGATCATTATTTTGGAGATTGGTTGTTTGCAGACCAGTTAACAAATGGCTGTGCTGCTCTTTGAAGTTCTGAGGGCCCATGGTTGAGGCAGAATTTAGCTCTGGGCATCCAGCCCAGGTCAAGTTAGTCGCCTGTTATAAAATGTAAGACAAGACAGGTTTGTGATGTTACATTCCATTAATGATTTCACAATGTCATAGGGATTGTAATGTCATAATGGTGATGTGGTCACAATGGGTTTCTAAAATCAACCTATATGCCACATTTGAGATAGAATGAAATCACAGAATAGGCAATCACATTGTCTCTATGACCTCACAATGAAAATGTGATGTCATAATGCTATGATGTCATTGTCATTTTGGGATGTCACAAGGGGCCCTTGGTATCATAACAATGTGATCTCACTCTGGAGATGATGTCACAAAGCGTTTGTAATGGTAAAATGGCATGCATATGGTTACCCAAAGGGACTGTTATGTCATAAACACCATGTGCTTTTTCAAAGATGCTAAGAGGTCACAACAGGTTTGGGATGTCACAAGGTGATTGTGATATCACTGTGGCAATGTGATGTCACAATGGGTTTGTGATGTCACAGTAGTGACAAGGTCACACTTGGATAGTGATATCAAAATGAATTTGTAATATCACCATTATATGTCCAATTTCATTCTATTTGATCACAATGAAGATACGAGTTCACATAAGGAGCTAGAAGTCAGAAAGGCCATGAATTTTCTAAAATATTATGAGAACATAATAGGTTGGTGAAAATGCAATGCGACAGAGATATCTCATTGGCAATGTAATGTTACCATTACATGAGATAGTATTGTTTTGAAGTCACAAATAGTTTCTGATGCCATACAGGTGATGAGGTCACATAGGTTTGTGATTTCACAATGGTATGGTGATGTTACAATCTCATGCCAGATCTCTAATTGACAATTATATAAGTTCACAGGGATAATTATGTATCCTAAGGCATATTTTGACACAAGTGTAATGAGTCTTAACAGGTTTGTGATGCCACAATGTGTCTCAGTGGTCATGACATTTGGCAGTGTGATGTCACAGTGGTCGTGATGTCCCAGTGGATTTATGAAATCACGTTATACCTTAAGTATTCTGATTTAAACAATGTATGAACTCAGAGAGGCCAAAGAGATGACACTGGCAGCATGTCAAAAAATTATGAGGATAGGACAGTTTTGTGATGTCACAGTGGGTTAGTGATATCATAATGGCAATAGGTGTCATCAAGGTATTGTGATGTCATAATATTTATGTGGTCAGAATGTATTTCTGATAACAACCCACCTGCCACATTCAAAATAGAAAAAAAAATCAAAGAATAGGCATTCCAATGTATCTGTGACATCACAATGACAATGTGATGTCATAATACTATGATGTCATTTCTGTTTTATGATGTCACTGTGGGCTGATGTTGTCATAATGACAATGCGAAGTTACCCTGGTTTTGCGATGTTAAAATGGTATGTCTGATCTCAATTGTGATTAGCTCAAAATGAGGATATGGGTACACAAAGGGCCTGTGATGTCACAAAGGCCATGCTTTCTTTCAAAGCTTTTGAAGTCATAATAGGTTTGGGATGTCACAATGTGATCATGGTGGCCCAATGGCAATGTGATATCACAATGGATTTGTGATGTCAACACACTGATGAAGTCACAATGGGTTAGTGATGTCTCATCAAGTTTGTAATATAACAATGATGTATACAATTTCAATTTCTTCTAATTAATGATGAGGATACTGTAATAACCAGTGGGGCCAGAATTATCTGTGGGAGCTGATAATCATTGTAAATTATTGGCCTGGCCCACCAGAAAGAGTTGGGAATGCCGCCAAAGGTGGAGGTGCCAAGCCTCACATAGTGAGCTGTCAAGAAGTGATTGAGCATTGGAAAGATTGGGAAGTGATGATTGAAAACTGTTAGGCAGGAGACCCGTTGGAGTGAGGAGGTGTACACCGTATATATAGGTTGCATTTTCAGAACATTGGAAGGGGAAATAAAAAGGGAACTACCCGGATGGAAGAAAGTGGTGAGCCAGGGAAAAACCTGACAAGAGAGGAAGATGAGGGAGACCAGAAGGTTGGCATGTGGTCATTGGGGCAGAGTAGGGCAGGCCTGTGGAGAGTGGAGAGGACTAAAAAAAGAAGGAAAGGGTGGAAGGGAAAAAGGGAAAGACAAGAAAAGAAGGACATGTCTGTAGCGAAGGAGGGAGGAATGGAAAAGTAAAAAGCCTTGCCCATGGAGGTTTGGAGCTTTGGAGATTATAATTTTTTGGTTGTTTCTTTGCAGACAGGTGGGGCTGCCCATTGGAGGTCTGAGGTTTGGTGGTCAAGGCTACTCTTGGACCTGGGTATCCAGTCCAGGATAAGGTAATCACAGTCCCCTTTCTAGTGTAAATTAGTTTATTATATTAAATGTGACTCTATGATTTGTCTCCTTGGTGATGAAGTCATAAGAACAGGAGTTCACAGAAAACGCCTGAAGTCTCAAAGGCCATAGATTTTCTAACACGTGATGTGGCCATAAGAGGTTTGTAAAAACACAATGGGACAGTGATATCACAATGGCAATACCACAATATCATGTTAAAATAATGCTTTGATACCACAATTAGTTGTTGATGCCATTCTCGTGATGAGGTCACAATAAGTTTGTGATGTCACAATGGGTTCATGTCAGTGTGGCATGGCAGATCTCAATTGTCATTAATTGGCAATGAATATATGAGTTCGAAAAGGGACTGGAATGTCTCCAAAGGCATATGTAGTCACAAATGTGATGCCATTCAAACAGTTTTGTCATGTCACAATGTGACATAATGATCATGATATCTGGCAGAATAATGTCACAGGGGATTTATGATATCACCTGTCATGCCAGAAATATGAGATTGAAAACAGATTATGGGCTCACAAAGGACCTAATATATGAAAATGGCAGCATGTCACAAAACTGATAAGGACAGGACTGGTTTGTGTTGGCACAGCAGGTTAATGATATAAGATGGCAATGTGATGTCAGAAAGGATTGTGATATCACAATGGTTATATGGTCAAAATGGGTTTCTGAAATAGAATGAATTTACAGAATAGGCCATAACACTCTTACGTGTATGAAGTAACAATGTCACTGTGATTAATAATGATATGATGCCATTGTCGTTTGGTGATATCACAATGAGCTGATGGTGTCATAAGACAATTTGATGTCACTGCTGATTTATGGTTTGGCAATGGTTATGAGGTCACATTATGTTTCTGATATCAACATACAGGTCAAAATGAAATAGAATGAAAAAGCCGGGCATGGGTGACTCATGCCTGTAATCCTAGATAATCAGGGCCCTGAGATCTGATGATAACAGTTCAAATCCATCTCAGGCAGGAAAGTCCATGTGATTTATCTCCAATAAAACCACTAGAAAACCAGATGTGGCACTGTGGCTCAAGTGATAGAGAGTTCATCTAGAGCTGAAGAGCAAGGACAGCACCCAAGCCCAGAGTTTAAGCCCCATGATAGACAAAAAAAAAAGATTTAAACAGGCATTCACAATCTGTCTATAACATCACAATGACAACGTGATCTCATAATGTTATCTTGTCATTGTAGTTTTGTGATGTCAAAAGTAGTTGATGCTGTCATAATGACAATGTTAGGTCACACTGGTGATGTCACAAATGGCATGTTTGAAATCAATTGCCAGTTCATAATGAGGGTATAGTTACACAAAGGGGCTGTGGTGTCACAAAGGCCATGTGTTTTTTCAAAGGTGCTGAGGTCCCAATAGGTTTGGGATGTCGCAATGTGATAGTGATGTCAAATGGCAATGAAAGCTCACAATGGGTTTGTGATGTCACATTGGTGATGAAATCAAATAGTTTTGTGAAGTCACATCTCCTAATCACATGACCAATTTTAGTTGCTACTATATCACGATGAGGATATGAGTTCACAGAAGACAAGTAAAAAAGGTCATGAATTTTCTAAAATGCTATGTAGACATCCTAGGTTTTTGAAAACACAGTGGAACAGTGATATAACAATGGCAATGTAATGTTGCAATATGACGACTTAATAATGTTTTGATATCACAATTGGTGATGCCACACTAGTGACAAGTTTACAAGAGGTGTATGATGTTACAATGGGTTGGTGATATCAAGATGTGACATGTGATCTCAATCGTCATTAACTCACAATGAGTATATGAGGTCACAAAGGGACTGTGATGTCTCCAAAAGCATGCGTTGTCACAATAGTGAAGTCCTAACAGGTGTGTGTTGTCAGAATGTGACAAAATACTCATAATATCTATCAGTGTGATGTCACCATGATGTAGATGTCACACTGGATTCGGGTATCACATTTCATACCTGAATTGAGTATGAGAGGATTATCATTTCACAGTGGTTTAGTGATATCACTATGGAAATGTGGAGTCACAAAGGGATTGTGCTGACCTTTTCTGCTTGACTCATACATGTACTAGATGTTGCAAATAATGGAAACCATGGGACCTATGTTTCTTTGGGCTTGGCTTTCTTCATTTAATATAATTTTAGGTCAGATAAGTGTGATGTTAGGAAAATGAACCCTTAGATATGTATTTAAATGTTTATTTCTTTCATGCATTTGTTTCTAATGCATATATAAGATTATTTCTTTGTTGCTTTGTATGTCCCTCCCCCACTGTATAACCCCTGCTTTCGCTGTATTTGATGTCGGTATAATACGTGGAGGAGATGGGGAAAAACAAGTCGTTTAAGGATACAGGTGGACCCGTTGCAACTATGAGAAGTACAAGTTGTCTTGTCGAAAACGAATTTTACAACTTTGATGTGTGGGGGGGGATTGGGGTGGGTGGAGGGCAGGCTGGGAAGGGATGTGAAGGGTTAACAAAGGAGGAGGCTGCAATGCTTGATAAGAAATGTACTCATTATCTTGCCCATGTAATTGTAACCCCTCTGTACAGTATGTTCACAAAAAATAAAAATTAAAATAAAAAAAGGAAAATGTTGATGGAGTGTTTATATGCAGAAAACCTGAGAAGATAGCTCAGTGGTAGAGCACTTACATTGCTTGCCTGAGGCCCTGGGTTCGATTCCTCAGCACTACATAAGCAAAAGAAGAAAGCTGGAAGTGACGCTTTGGCTCAAGTGGTAGAGCGCTAGCCTTGAGCTGAAGAGCTGAGGGACAGCGCCCAGACGCAGAGTTCAGGCCCCACGACCGGACCCCCCCCCAAAAAAAAGAAATGTACTCATTATCTTGCCCATGTAATTGTGACCCCTCTGTACAGTATGTTCACAAAAAATAAAAATTTAAATAAAATAAAATAAATAAATAGGGATAAAAAAAAAAACAAAGGGATTGTGCTACCACAATGGCTATTAGATCACAATGTGTTCTCACTATAGTAGGTTTGTGATGTCACAATTCGCTGGAAATGTCACAATGGCATGCTGAATCTCAATTGTAATTAATTCACAATGAAGATATTAGTTCACAAAGGGACTGTGTTGTCGCCAAAGACCTGTGTTGGCACAAATGTGATGAAGTCCTAACTGATTTGTGAGTTCACAATGTGACACCATCCATGGTCTTGATGTTTATCATAGTGATATCACAATGGTCATCATGTCAGAGTCAATTTCTGATATGATATATTATACCTGAATTATTATGTTTGAAAAGAGATTATAAGCTTACTAAAGGCATAAAATATCCTGATGGCAGCATATCACACAAATTATGACTAAAACCTCATGCTCTTTGGAGCTTTCTTTCTTTGAAATTGTATCCTTATTGTGAACTAGTAGAAATTGAAATTGGACATGTCATTGTAATATTACAAACTCATAGTGACAATAGTGACATCACAAACTCATTGTGACCTCATCACTACTGTGACATCACAAACCCATTGTGACATCACATTGCTGTTGTCCCTTCACAATCACATTGTGACATCACAAAACTACTGTTAACTCAGCATCATTTAAAAGACACATGACCTCTGTGGCATCATAGACCTATTGGTTACCCATATCTTCATAGCGAATTAATGAAAATTGTGATCATACATAGCATTGTATCATCACAAATACTTTGAGTAAAAATTATGACTGTGAAATCACATTGTCATCATGACACCATCATCTCATTGTTACATCACCAAATCTCAATGACACCATACCATGTTTTTCTTTTTTTTTTCTTCTGTGCATTTTTTATTGTAAGTATAGTATACAGAGGGATTACAGTTACATGAGCAAGGTAATGTTGTGAATGCCTATTCTTGGATTTCTTTCTATTTCAAATGTGCCATGTGGGTTGATATCAGGAAACCATTGTGAACTCATAACCTTTGTCACATCAAAATCTCTTTGTCACAGCACATTGCCTTTGTTACATCACTAACCCACTGTGACATCAAATACCTCTCCTGTCCTCATAACTTTTATGACATGCCATTGTGATATATTAGGCCTTTTGTGAGTTTAAAATCTGCATTCGATCTCATATTTCAGATATGACATGAGATAGCTAAAATCCAGTGTAACATCATGATATCACACCGCTGGACATCATAACCATTGTGTCAACTTTGTGACATCTTAGACCTGTTAGTTCTTCACCTTTTTGACTACATATACTTTGGTGATATCAGAATCCCTGCCCAAACTCATATATACTCATGCTGAGTTAATGACAATTGAGATCCCACATGCCATTGTGACATCACCAACCCCTTGGGACATCTCAAATCCTCATCAGTATGGCGTCAACAATTGTGACATCAAAATATTATTATAACATGATGTTGAGACATCACATTGTCATTGTGAAATCACTGTTGCATTGGGTTTCACATAGTATGGGCTCATACTGTGAAGCTTCTTTTATCACCTAGTATCCTCATATTGAATTATGAGTAATTGAAATTAGATATATCATTCTGAAATTACAAAATGTGACATCAGAAAACCATTGTGACCTCATCACCACTGTGACAGTAAAAACCCAATGGGACATTTCATTTCCATTTTGACATTACGGATCACATTGTGCCATCCCAAGCCTATTATGACCTCTTACCACCTTTGAAAACACACATGACCTCTGTGACATCACAGAAATTTTTTGTATTCATATCCTCATGGGAAACTAATTACGACTGACATCAGACATACCGTTGAAACATAACAAATCCTTTCTGACATCATCATAATTGTAACATCATGTTGCCATTACAACATCAGCTCATTTTGACCTGTAAACTACAATGCCATCATAGCATTGTAACATCACATTGTCATTCTGATGTTATAGACACGTTGTGTTTGCCTATTATGTTATTTGATGCTTCTACTAATGTGGAATGTCAGTCGATATCTGAAACCCATTGTGAGTTTGTGACCATTGTGATATCACGATGCCTTATTAGCATCACATTGCCAGTGTGATGTCACATTGCCAAATTGATGTCACAAAGGGATTTTGATGTGACAATGGTCATGATATCAAAATGAGTCTCTGATATCAACCCACATGCCACATTTCAAATACAATGAAATCACAGATTAGGCATTCATAATGTGTCTATGTTATCACAATTACATAATGGCAAATGCTATAATGTCATTGTCATTTTGTGATGTCACCATAAGCTAAAAATGTCATGACAAGAATGTGATGTCACACTGGTTATGACGTCACACAGGGTTCATAATGTTACAATGATTATGAGGACACAATGTGTTTCTGATAGCAAGTGATATGCCACATTTGAAATAGAATGGAATCACAGGATATACAATCACAATGTGTCTGTGACAGCTTTCTTTTTTTTGGGGGGAGGGGTCCGGTCATAGGGCCTGAACTCTTGTCCTGGGCACTGTCCTCAGCCCTTCAGCTCAAATCTAGCACTCTACCACTTGAGCCACAGTGCCACTTCTGTCTTTTTTTCTTTTTGCTTATGTTGCTGAGGAATCGAACCCAGGGCCTCATGCATGCAAGGCAAGTGCTCTACCACTGAACTACCTTCCCAGCCCCTATGACAGCAAAATGGCAATGCGATGTCACAATGCTATGATGTCACTGTAATTTGGTGATGTCACAATGAGCTGATGGTATCATAATGACAGTCTGATGTCACACTGATGATGATGTCACAAAGGGTTTGTGATGTCACAATGTCATGTCAGATCTTAATTGCCATTAGATTATAGTGCAGATAAGAGAATGATGTCACGACATACACAAATGAACTGTCATGACACAAAGGCCATGATTTTTTATCAAAAGTGCTAAAATTCCTAACATGTTTTGGTTGTAAAGTGTTAATTGAAGAGCTAAAGTAACTCATTTTAAATCAAGCCCCCTGAGCTGTGCTGCCCTCAGAGTAGCATCCTGAGCTGTGTTGCCCTCAGAGTAACCCCCAAAGAGAGCTGTGCTGCCAAAGAAAAAAATAGCTCTCAGGAAAACCGCAGGTTGCCACCAACCCTGCCCACCCTTAAGGAACAGAATAGTTGCCAAGGTGTTCCATCAGAAAAAGGGAAGTGCAGTCAAGGTGGACTTAAACCCCCTGAACTTATGAACTTGCTTGTGTGGAAAACCCCTAAACTTGCTTGTGTGGAAACCCCCTGAACTTGTAAACTTGTTTGATAGTATAAAAGCTGTGCTAATTTTGTGCTCTGGACCTCTTAGCGTCACCAGTTACCGAGTGCACAGAAGATCAAGCTCGAGCTTGCAATAAACAACTCTTTGTTGTTTGCATTGATCGTGGTCTCTGGTGGTCTACGAGGGGGATATCCGAAAATTGGGTACTTCATTAATGATATAAAAATGGGTTAGTGATGTCAAAACCAGTTCATAATATCACATCTTATTTCAAATTTCAATTGCTACAAGTTCACAATGATACAGGTTAACAGAACGAGTTTGATGTCCCAAAGGCCATGAATTTTCTAAGATGTGAGGAGATCATAATAGGTTTGTGAAAGCATGATGTTACAGTAATATCACAATTGCAATATGATGTCATATTATAATGTCATAAGAGTGTTGTTATGTCACAATTAGTTGCTGATGCCATAATAGTGATGAGTTCAAAATAATTTTGTGATGTCACAGTAGATTGGTGATATGACAATGTCATTCCAGACCTCAATTGTCATTAACTCACAATGAGTATATGAGTTTAGAATGGTATTGTGAGGATTCCAAAGGTATTTGTTGGCACAAATGTGATGAAGTCAGAACAGATTTGTGATGTAACAACAGAACAGATTTGTGATGTGACAATGTGACAGTGTGATGTCTAGCAGTGTGATGTCACAATATTCATGATGTCACAGTATATTTCTAATATTTCATGTTATACCTGAAATAATGTTAGAAAAGAGGTTGAGCTCTCAATGGACCTGACATTACACCGTGGCAACATGTCATAAAAATTATGAGGACAGGACATATTTGAGTTGTCACAGTTGTTTAGAGATATCACAATGGCAATAATATGTCACAAAGGGATTGTGATGTCACAATGGTTATGAAGTCAAAATATGTTTTTGATATGCAACCACATGCAACATTTGAAATATAATGAAATCACATAATAGGCATTCACAATGTATATATGATGTCACAATGACAATGTCATGTAATAGTGGTAAGATGTCATTACAAATTTGTGATGTCACAATGAGCTGATGTTGTCATAATGACAATGTGCTTTCACACCGATGATTATATTATAAATGCTCTGTGATATTACAATGGCATATCTGATCTCAATTGACATTTCACAACGAAGATATGGATACACAAAGGGAATGTGAAGTCACAAAGGCATGATTCTCATAGGAAATGATAGGCAAGATGTATGGCACAAAGATTATTTTCAATTAAGAGTTCATGAAGTCTGACAATAAGAATCACATTCAAGAATTGGAGGCATTGGGAAAGATCCAAGAATCTGTAATCACATGGTACATAGGATTCCAACACAGCTCACCACATCTCCTACTCTATCCAAATAGGTATTTATTAGCATACTAGCTTCAGCTTATGAATGGATGAATATTGTGCCCCACTCCCACCCAGGGGCTCTATCTCAGGTTCTGGGTATGGCCTAGCTGCTTAGTGGCTCACAAGATGGTAGGCTCATGTGGACCCATTGGGCTGTTGGGCCTGCTAGGCCCTGAGTTTAAATCCCAGAACTACTAAAAGGTCATCCTGATGTGAGAAGTCAATCCTTGCACCTGTTTTCCTGTACTGTGTAAGTGCTTGGTCTCAGCAAAAATAAAGAATCAAGAAAGCATAGGCAACTCCACACCCATGGGAATAGGGTGT